>NC_069500.1:498465522-498578022 GCF_027579735.1 Bombina bombina
TCTAAACACCTCTAATCTGCCGCCCCCGAAATCGTCGCCACCTACCTACACTTATTAACCCCTAATCTGCCGCCCCCGACATCGCCGCCACCTACCTACACTTATTAACCCCTAATCTGCCGCCCCCGACATCTCCGCCACCTACCTACACTTATTAACCCCTAATCTGCCGCCCCGACATCGCCGCCACCTACCTACACTTATTAACCCCTAATCTGCCGCCCCCGACATCGCCGCCACCTACCTACACTTATTAACCCCTAATCTGCCGCCCCCGACATCGCCGCCACCTACATTACACTTATTAACCTCTAATCTGCTGCCCCCGACACCTACATTAGTTATTAACCCCTAATATGCCATCCCAAATGTCGCCGCCACCTACATTACAGTTATTAACCCCTAATCTGCTGCCCCCGACATCGCCGCCACCTACCTACTCTTATTAACCCCTAATCTGCTGCCCCCAACGTCGCCGCCACTATACTAAAGTCATTAACCCTAACGTAACCCTAACACCACTAACTTTAACATAATTAAAATAAATCTTAATAAAATTTACAATTAATACCTAAATAATTCCTATTTAAAACTAAATACTTACCTGTAAAATAAACCCTAAGCTAGATACAATATAACTAATAGTTACATTGTAGCTATCTTAGCTGTGAAATAAAAACAAAACCTAAGGCCTCGATCCGATATGCAGTGTCGCCCGCAAAAGCCGGCGACGCCAAATTTTGCGCTGGTTTGGTATCACATATACGGCGTAACATAGAAGTTACGCTTGTATATTTCTGCCTTCGGCCGTAGTTTTTTTGGCCCATAGACAGGTATACCAAACCAGCGCAGTTTGGTATCCAATATACAGCGTAAGGACTTACGTGGCGAAAATGGAGAAATCTTACTCCATTTTCACCTCGCCACAAATTGCAGGCGTAGTAAGCCTTACGCTGTGTATTGGAGCCCCGTTACTCCCTAAACTGCCTGCAAAATAAAACCTAACACCTAACGCATGCGCAATGTCTATCTACCTGTCAACCGCAATCCCTAATAAAGTGTTTAATTCCTAAACCGCCGCTCCCGGAGCCCGCCGCCAGCTACAATATATATATATATATATATATCACCCCCGAATCTGAGCCCCCTACACTGCCGCTAGCTACATTTAAATGTTTTATCCCCTAATGTGAACCCCCTACCCCGCCGCCACCTACATTAACTATGTTACCCCCTAATATGATCCCCCTACACCGCCGCCACCTATTTATACTATATTAACCCCTAATGTGAGCCCCCTACACCGCCGCCACCTATATTAAATTATTAACCCTAATTATATTAGGGTTAATATAGTTAATATAGTTATTATATTATTTATATTGACTATATTAACCCTAATTATATTAGGGTTAATATAGTTAATATAGTTATTATATTATATATATTAACCCTAATTATATTAGGGTTAATATAGTTATTATATTATATATACAGGTAGCCCCCAGTTTACGCTGGCGTTAGGTTCCAGAAGGAATGGTTGTAAATGGAAACCATTGTAAATTGAAACCCAGTTTATAATGTAAGTCAATGGGAAGTGAGGGAGATAGGTTCCAGGCCCCTCTCCAAATTGTCATAATAACACCTAATACATTATTTTTAAAGCTTTGAAATGAAGACTTTAGCATTATAAACCTAATAAAATAATCACACAACACAGACTTTACTTGCATTTATCTGCAAACAGTTCTTTCTATGCATTCCAATCTGGACTGATTTATAGACAGGAAGATCTTGTTCCTTTGAAATCTGCTCGATAGCTCAGGTCTGGTTAAACTGATTAATTTCAGCTTGCTTGGCTTTGCTGCAACACAAGCGGACAGCTCCACCTACTGGCTATTTTAATAAATGCACTGCTTCTTAATGCTTTTCAATAGCAGTCACATGACTGGAAAAAAAGGTTGTTATTCTGAAACGGTGTAAATTGAACCATTGTAAAACGAGGGCCACCTGTATATATATATACTAGTCCTAAAACCCGTTCAAACGGGCCATTTTTTGCAGGGTACAGCGGTCCCACCCCTTGCGCTCTCTCCCTCCCCCTCTCTTAAGCTCTCTCTCTCCCCCTCTCTTTTGCGCTTTCTCTCCCCCTCTATTTTGAGCTCTCTCCCCCGTCTCTTTTGCGCTTTCTCTCCCCCCTCTTTTGTGCTCTCTCTCCCCCCCTCTTTTGCGCTCTCTCTCTCTCCCCCCTCTTTTGCGCTCTCTCTCTCTCCCCCCTCTTTTGCGCTCTCTCCCCCCTCTTTTGCGCTCTCTCTCTCTCCCCCTCTCTTTTGCGCTCTCTCTCTCTCCCCCTCTCTTTTGCGCTCTCTCTCTCTCCCCCTCTCTTTTGCGCTCTCTCTCCCCCTCTCTTTTGCGCTCTCTCTCACCCCTCTCTTTTATGCTCTCTCTCTCTCCCCCTCTCTTTTGCGCTCTCTCTCTCACCCCTCTCTTTTACACTCTCTCTCTCTCTCTGACCCCTCTCTTTTATGCTCTCTCTCTCCCCCTCTCTTTTGCGCTCTCTCTCTCTCACCCCTCTCTTTTACACTCTCTCTCTCACCCCTCTCTTTTGCGCTCTCTCTCCCCCTCTCTTTTGAGCTCTCTCTCTCCCCCCCCTCTTTTGCGCTCTCTCTCTCCCCCTCTTTTGCTCTCTCTCCCCCTCTCTTTTGCGCTTTTTTTCCCGCTCTCTTTTGAGCTCTCTCTCTCTCTCTCTCTCTCTCTCTCTCTCTCTCTCTCTCTCTCCCCCTCTCTTTTGAGCTCTCTCCCCCTCTCTTTTGCGCACTCTCTCCCCCCTCTCTTTTGCGCACTCTCTCCCCCCCTCTTTTGCGCTCTCTCTCTCCCCCCTCTTTTGCACGCTCTCTCTCTCCCCCCTCTTTTTTTTGCGCGCTCTCTCTCCCCCCTCTTTTGCGCTCTCTCTCTCCCCCTCTTTTGCGCTCTCTCTCTCCCCTCTCTTTTGCGCTCTCTCTCTCCCCTCTCTTTTGCGCTCTCCCCACCTCTCTTTCTTTCTCTCTCTCTCTCTCTCTCTCTCTGTCTCTCTTTTTCTTTCTCTCTCTCCTTTCTCTCTCTCTCTCTCTCTCTCTCTCTCTCTCTCTCTCTCTCTCTCTCTCTCTCTCTCTCTCTCTCCCTCCCCCTCTCTTTTGCTGTCTCTCTCCCTCTCTTTATCTCCACTCTTGATCTCTCTCTCCCCTCTTGATCTCTCTCTCACCTTTCTTATATTTTCAGGGCCCGTCTGGCCCCGCCCCTTCACGTTCGGCCATGCCCATGCTCGCTTTGCAGAGACTTAGGGACTGTAAGGCCAGGTGTGTTTGTCCTCGTGCTGTCTCTACTGCGCATGACAGCTTCGGACAAACACACTTGGCCTTTTATAGTATAGGATATATTAAGTATAATAACCTTATCTAACTCTAACACCCCTAACTTAATTATTATTAAAATAAATCTAAATAATATTAATAATATTAACTAAATTATTCCTATTTAAATCTAAATACTTACCTATAAAATAAACCCTAAGATAGCTACAATATAATTAATAATTACATTGTAGCTATTATAGGGTTTATATTTATTTTACAGGTAACTTGGTATTTATTTTAACTAGTTACAATAGCTATTAAATAGTTAATAACTATTTAATAGCTACCTTGTTAAAATTACCAATTTACCTGTAAAATAAATCCTAACCTAAGTTACAAATACACCTACACTATCAATAAATTAAATAAATTGCAAATATCTAAACTAAAATACAATTAAATACACTAAACTAAATTACAAAAAATGAAAAACCCACCACCCACATACCCCTACTCTAAACCCACCCAAACCCCCCTTAAAAAAACCTAACACTAAGCCCCAGAAGATCTCCCTACCTTGAGTCGTCTTCACCTAACTGGGCGGTTAGCGGCAGAGAAGAAGTCTTCCATCCCGGCGATGTCTTCATCCAAGCGGCAAAGAAGAAGTCTTCCATCCCGGCGATGTCTTCATCCAAGCAGCAAAGAAGAGGTCCTCCATCGGGGCGAAGTTTTCCTCCAAGCGGCATCTTCAATCTTCTTTCTTCCGACCTCCGACGCGGAACATCCAGCTGGCCCGACGACTGAACGATGAATGAAGTTTCCTTTAAATGATGTCATCCAAGATGGCGTCCCTCGAATTCCGATTGACTGATAGGATTCTATCAGCCAATCGGAATTAAGGTAAGAAAATCTGATTGGCTGATTCAATCAGCCAATCAGATTCAAGCTCAATCCGATTGGCTGATCCAATCAGCCAATCAGATTGAGCTCGCATTCCAATCGGAATTCGAGGGACACCATCTTGGATGACGTCATTTAAAGGCAACTTCATTTATCGTTCAGTCGTCGGGCCAGCTGGATGTTTTGCGTCGGAGGTCGGAAGAAAGAAGATTGAAGATGCCGCTTGGAGGAAAACTTCGCCCCGATGGAGGACCTCTTCTTTGCCGCTTGGATGAAGACATCGCCCGGATTGGATGAAGAGTTTGGCCCGGCTAGGTGAAGACGACTCATGGTAGGGAGATCTTCTGGGGCTTAGTGTTAGGTTTTTTTAAGGGGGGTTTGGGTGGGTTTAGAGTAGGGGTATGTGGGTGGTGGGTTGTAATGTTGGGGGGTGGTATTGTGTTTTTTTTTTTACAGGCAAAAGAGCTGATTACTTTGGGGCATGCCCCGCAAAAAGCCCTTTTAAGGGCTGGTAAAAGAGCTGTTAACTTTTGTAATTTAGATTGGGGTAGGGAATTTTTTTTATTTTAGGGGGCTTAGAATAGGTGTAATTAGCTTAAACATCTTGTAATCTTTTTTTTTTTTTTTTTTTTTTGTAATTTAGTTTAGTGTATTTAATTGTATTTTAGTTTAGATATTTGTAGTTTATTTAATTTATTGATAGTGTAGGTGTATTCATAACTTAGGTTAGGATTTATTTTACAGGTAAATTGGTAATTATTTTAACTAGGTAGCTATTAAATAGTTATTAACTATTTAATAAATATTGTACCTAGTTAAAATAAATACCAAGTTACCTGTAAAATAAATATAAACCCTAAAATAGCTACAATGTAATTATATTGTAGCTATCTTAGGGTTTATTTTATAGGTAAGTATTGAGATTTAAATAGGAATAATTTAGTTAATATTATTATTATTTAGATTTATTTTAATAATTAAGTTAGGGGTGTTAGAGTTAGATAGGGTTAATATATATATATATATATAATAACTATATTAACCCTAATATAATTAGGGTTAATATAGTTAATATAAATAATATAATAACTATATTAACCCTAATATAATTAGGGTTAATATAGGTGGCGGCGGTGTAGGGGGATTAGATTAGGAGTTAATACATTTATTATAGGTGGCGGCGGTGTAGGGGGATTTAGATTACAGGCTAAAGATCTGATTACTTTGTGACAATGCCCCGCAAAAAGCCCTTTTAAGGGCTGATAAAAGAGCTGATTACTTTGGGGCAAAGCCCCGCAAAAAGCCCTTTTCAGTGCTATTTGTAGGGTTAGACTTAGGTTTAGTGGTAGGGATATTTTAGTATTTTAGATGTTAATTAATTTAACATAGGTGGCGGCGGTGTAGGGGGATTAGATTAGGGGTTAATACATTTATTATAGGTCGCAGCGGTGTAGGGGGATTTAGATTAGAGGCAAAAGAGCTGATTATTTTGGGGCAATGCCCCGCAAAAAGCCCTTTTAAGGGCTGGAAATAGAGCTGTTACTTTGGGTCAATGCCACGCAAAAGGCCCTTTTAAGGGCTGGTAATAGAGCTGATTACTTTAGGGGGATTAGATTAGGGGTTAATGTATTTAATATAGGTGTAGGAGGATTAAATTAGGGGTTAATACATTTAATATAGGTGGCGGCGGTGTAGGGGGATTAGATTAGGGGTTAATACATTTAATATAGGTGGCGGCGGTGTAGGGGGGTTAAATTAGGGGTTAATACATTTAATATAGGTGGCGGCGGTGTAGGGGGATCACATTAGGGGGTAATATATTTAATGTAGGTGGCGGCGGGGTCCGGGAGCGGCGGTTTAGGGGTTAATAACTTTATTAGGTGGCAGCGGGGTCCGGGAGCAGCGGTTTAGGGGTTAATACATTTTTTATTATTAGGAGTGAGAGGGGGATAGCGGTTAGAGGGGTATACGTGTCGGGCTATTTTTGGGAGGCGTGTTAGACAGTACGGGTGATTTAATACTTTAGTCAGTTTTTGTAGGCGCCGGCAGTTTCTAAAGTGCCGTAAGTCACTGGCGACTCCAGAAATTTGTACTTATGCAGATTTTTGGACATCGCTAGTTTATCTGACTTACAGCCCTTTAGCAATTACCGACGGGGTATATTGGATAGCTCGAGTTGCGAGCTGAAACTACGGGCGCCAGGGGGTTCCCTCGCTTGCGCCGCAAACTACGATGTATATCGGATCGCGCCCCAAGTTTGTATTTATTTTAACTAGGTAGACTAGTTAGTAAATAGTTATTAACCAACTACCTAGTTAAAATAAATACAAATTTACCTGTAAAATAAAACCTAGCCTGTTTTACACTAACACCTAACTTTACACTGCAATTAAATCAATTACATTAATTAAATACTATTAACTAAATTACAAAAAAAATAAACACTAAGTTACAGAAAATAAAAAAGAAATTATCAAATATTTAAACTAATTACACCTAATCTAATAGCCCTATCAAAATTAAAAAAATTGTAAGGTAAGTTTGTCAGGTAAGTTTGTATTTATTTTAACTAGGTAGTTAGTAAATAGTTAATAACTATTTACTAACTAGTCTATCTAATTAAAATAAATACAAACTTACCTGTGAAATAAAAATAAAGCCTAAGCTAGATACAATAGATACAATGTAACTATTAGTTATATTGTAGCTAGCTTAGGTTTTATTTTATAGGTAAGTATTTAGTTTTAAATAGGAATTATTTAGCTATTAATTGTAATTTTTATTTAGATTTATTTTAATTATGTTAAAGTTAGTGGGTGTTAGGGTTAGACTTAGGGTTAGTTTTAGGGGTTAATAACTTTAGTATAGTGGCGGCGATTTTGGGGGCAGCAGATTAGGGGTTAATAACAGTAATGTAGGTTGCGCCGATGTTAGGAACAGCAGATTAGGGGGTTATAATATTTAACTAGTGTTTGCGATGCGGGAGTACGGTGGTTTAGGGGTTAATATGTTTATTATAGTGGCGGCGATGTTCAAAGTGGCAGATTAGGGGTTAATAATTTTATTTTAGTGTTTGCAATGCAGGAGGGCCTCGGTTTAGGGGTTAATAGGTAGTTTATGGGTGTTAGTGTACTTTTTAGCACTTTAGTTATGAGTTTTATGTTACGGCTTTGTGACATAAAACCCATAACTACTGACTTTCAGTTGACGGTACAGATCTTGTAATTATGGGCTGTACCGCTCACTTTTTGGCCGGACAGGCAAACTCGTAATTCCGGCGCTATGGAAGTCCCAATAAAAAAATAACTTTTTGAAAGCTGCGGTAGTTACGTTGCGTTACAGCCAAAAATGTGTGCAGTATAGATATACCTGCAAGACTCGTAATACCAGCGGTAGTGAAAAAGCAGCGTTATAAAGCTTTTTCACTCATAACGCAAAACTCGTAATCTAGACGAATGTTATTTTAAAAAAAAAAAAAGCATAACTATACATTTTTACAAAAACCCTGTATGGGCATTATAAATGGATCATCTACAAAACATTTATGTTAAGGATCTAGTGTACAATGTCCCTTTAATAGATAAATTACTTTTTAAGGAAACTGCAATTATTAGAATTTCCTATGTACCTCTTGGCTGTTCCTTCAGTCAAAGGAGCAGAGTGTGTCAGGACAAAAAGAATAACTAAGATTTACTAAGCTTAGAGGATCAGCTTTCCAGTATGTATTTTCTACATATTAATTCATACTATAGAAATGTGTAGTGAATAATGTATTGTGTTAAAACATAACTTGTATTTATAAAAAAAATATATATTATAATTCCACCGGATTATCTTAAATCTGATTGCCCTGCAGAGCATAAACTTGAAAAACGTAAGGCTTTGACACACTGCAAGTGGAGCGGAGCGCAACGTGTAGATGCGGATGTGTGCGCTCAGTGTGTCCTGCCTTTTCATCTCTGAGCGCTCAGAGATGAAATATTTGAACTTCAGATGCGATGCGGTGTGTCACAGCCTTTATACATTATATTGGAAAGCAGTTCAGTTTAAAGGTAAATAAATGGGGTAAATTACTGTGTTGGTGTGGATAATAGGGTTAGTAATTTTGACTTTCCAATATTATACCAATTATTTGTATAATGCTCAGCATAAACAACACCTTTCTTGAAATCGTCTCCATTTATGGTTATTCTATAACCACCACCTCCCCTTTGACCCTTTTCCCTTAATAGAGGTAGTCCTCTGACACATATTTCTTATAATACTTCTTCAAAAGGGATTTGTAGATCTTTTAAGCTTAGTAAAACTAAATTAATAAATTACTCTGTTGGCATTCCTCTACTTTCACAGGCTTTAAGTTCTGTAGCTCCAGGAATATCTCGCCTCGATAGCTCTTCAGATTTCCTGACTCAGGTTCCTCATCGCAAACATCCAGGAATCCTTCGACTGAAATTAGTTCATTTGCCTAAAGAAGCTCAGGATGCAGCTCAAATTCTTCTCAAAGGTGGGTAAAAATTAAAATTAATGCATCACTAACCTGTACCTTTTAAAAAACAGAAATAAATGATCTAAATAAGTTACTAAAACCTTGTTTTAAATTGATGCAAAAGTTTATATTCCATGTTCATTATTGTTAGACACAGAAAATCTTTATTTTCAATGTATGTCAAATAGTGACACTGTAATGTACTTATAGTAGTTACGTAAATGTGTCAGCTCCAGAACCCCTTTAAAGTCTGCACTAATTAATATTTAAAACTTCAAATTTACATTGTAGCTCGCATAAATAATGTTACCAATGCATTGTTCATATAGCACATGTCATTTTAAGAGTCTTTTTAATTTATTTCTATTATAACATTTACTTCATTCTCTTGGTATTCTTTGTGGAAAAACTTACCTAGGTAGGCTCAGCAATGCACTACTGGGACAAGCCGCTTATTGATGGCTACATGAGCCTCTTCCCATTGACTCATCAGATGGGTTAATCTTGGTCCTGGTAGTGCTCTGTAGCTGACTTTGTAACTGTTTGTATTTAACCTCGCAAAGGAGTTAACGAAAGGTATATGCAAGCAATAACAAAATAATAAAATGCTCTAACACATTAGAACCTTTTTGCACTTGTATTCCCTTTCATACTACATTTAATTAATTTCTATTAAGTTCATTTTTATTATTTTCTGAGATATTTTGTGTATTACTGCTTTTTGGGCTCCTTAGATTTATTGTAACTTGATTTAAATCATATAATATTTCTCTTGTTAAGTGTATTCAGTCCACGGGTCATCCATTACTTATGGGATTATATCTCCTTCCCAACAGGAAGTTGCAAGAGGATCACCCAAGCAGAGCTGCTATATAGCTCCTCCCCTCACATGTCATACCCAGTCATTCTCTTGCAACTCAACTAGATAGGTCGTTGTGAGAGGTCTGTGGTGTTTTTATACTTAGTTTATTTCTTCAATCAAAAGTTTGTTATTTTAAATGGCACCAGAGTGTGCTGTTTGTTCTCAGGCAGTATTTAGAAGAAGAATCTGCCTGCGTTTTTCTATGATCTTAGCAGAAGTAACTAAGATCCACTGGCTGTTCTCGCACATTCTGAGGAGTGGGGTAACTTTCAGAAAGGGAATAGCATGTGGGGAATCCTGCAAACGAGGTATGTGCAGTAAATTATTTTTCTAAGGAATGGAATTGACTAAGAAAATACTGCTGATACCAATGTAATGTAAGTACAGCCTTAAATGCAGCAGCGACTGGTATCAGGCTGATGAATGTATGTACAATAAGTAATTTTCTAAGGAATGGAATTTGACTAAGAAAATACTGTTAATACCGAAGTATTGTATAAGCCTTAACTGCAGTAGAAGCGACTGGTAGCAGGCTTATTAATAACACTATCTAACTTTTAAAGTGTATGTTTAAAACGTTTACTGGCATGTTATTCGTTTTTTGTGAGGTACTTTGGTGATAAATCTTTTGGGGCATGAAATTTTCCACATGGCTGTTGTTTATTTCTATATAGAAAAAAAAAAAATTAGCGCTTTTTTTCGCAGTAAAAATTCAGTTTCAGTCTTCCTGCTTCTTCCTCCTTGATCCAGGACGTCTCTAGAGAGCTCAGGGGTCTTCAAAAGTCATTTTGAGGGAGGTAATCAGTCACAGCAGACCTGTGACAGTGTGTTTGACTGTGATAAAAACGTTAATTGTTAAATTGATTATCCGTTTTTGGGTATTAAGCGGTTAATCATCCATTTGCTAGTGGGTGCAATACTTTTCTAACTTAATACATTTACTGTGAAAATTTGGTTGCTATAACTGATTTGGTTCATTGTTATTTCAACTGTGACGTTTTTTTGTGCTTCTTAAAGGCGCAGTAGCGTTTTTTATATTGCTTGTAAATTTATTTGAAAGGTTTTTCCAAGCTTGCTAGTCTCATTGCGAGTCTGTTTAAACATGTCTGACACAGATGAATCTGTTTGTTCACTATGTTTGAAGGCCAATGTGGAGCCCCACAGAAATATGTGTACTAAATTTATTGATGTCACTTTGAATAAAAGTCAATCTATATCTGTAAAGAAATTATCACCAGACAACGAGGGGGAAGTTATGCCGACTAAACTCTCCTCACGTGTCAGTACCTTCGCCTCCCGCTCAGGGGGCGCGTGATATTGTGGCGCCAAGTGCATCAGAGAGGCCCATACAAATCACTTTGCAAGACATGGCTGCTGTTATGACAGAGGTATTATCTAAATTGCCTGAATTAAGAGGCAAGCGCGATAGCTCTGGGTTAAGGACAGAGCGCGCTGATGATGTGAGAGCCATGTCTGATACTGCGTCACAATTTGCAGAACATGAGGACGGAGAGCTTCATTCTGTGGGTGACGGATCTGATCCAGGGAGACCGGATTCAGAGATTTCTAATTTTAAATTTAAGCTTGAGAACCTCCGCGTATTGCTAGGGGAGGTATTAGCGGCTCTGAATGATTGTAACACGGTTGCAATTCCAGAGAAAGTATGTAGGTTGGATAGATACTTTGCGGTACCGGTGTGTACTGACGTTTTTCCTATACCTAAAAGGCTTACAGAAATTATTAGCAAGGAGTGGGATAGACCCGGTGTGCCCTTTTCCCCACCTCCGATATTTAGAAAAATGTTCCCGATAGACGCCACCACACGAGACTTATGGCAGACGGTCCCTAAGGTGGAGGGAGCAGTTTCTACTTTAGCTAAGCGTACCACTATCCGGGTGGAGGATAGTTGTGCTTTTTCGGATCCAATGGATAAAAAATTAGAAGGTTACCTTAAGAAAATTTTTGTTCAACAAGGTTTTATCTTACAGCCCCTTGCATGCATTGCGCCTGTCACTGCGGCTGCGGCATTCTGGTTTGAGTCTTTGGAAGAGGCCATTCGCACAGCTCCATTGGATGAGATTATGGCCAAGCTTAAAGCACTTAAGATAGCTAATGCATTTGTTTCTGATGCCGTTGTACATTTAACCAAACTAACGGCTAAGAACTCCGGATTCGCCATCCAGGCGCGCAGAGCGCTATGGCTTAAATCCTGGTCAGTTGACGTGACTTCTAAATCTAAATTGCTTAATATTCCTTTCAAAGGGCAGACCTTATTCGGGCCCGGCTTGAAAGAAATTATTGCTGACATTACTGGGGGTAAGGGCCATACTCTTCCTCAGGACAGGGCCAAGTCAAAGGCCAAACAGTCTAATTTTCGTGCCTTTCGTAATTTCAAGGCAGGAGCAGCATCAACTTCCTCCGCTCCAAAACAGGAAGGACCTGTTGCTCGTTACAGACAGGGCTGGAAAACTAACCAGTCCTGGAACAAGGGCAAGCAGGCCAGAAAGCCTTCTTCTGCCCCTAAGACAGCATGAAGAGAGGGCCCCCTATCCGGAAACGGATCTAGTGGGGGGCAGACTATCTCTTTTTGCCCAGGCTTTGGCAAGAGATGTCCAGGATCCCTGGGCATTGGAGATCATATCTCAGGGATATCTTCTGGACTTCAAAGCATCTCCTCCACAAGGGAGATTTCATCTTTCAAGGTTATCAGCAAACCAAATAAAGAAAGAGGCATTTCTACGCTGTGTGCAAGACCTCTTAGTATTGGGGGTGATCCACCCAGTTCCGCGGATGGAACAAGGGCAAGGGTTTTACTCGAATCTGTTTGTGGTTCCCAAGAAAGAGGGAACCTTCAGACCAATCTTGGACCTAAAAATCTTAAACAAATTCCTAAGAGTTCCATCATTCAAAATGGAAACTATTCGAACCATCCTACCCATGATCCAAGAGGGTCAATACATGACCACGGTAGACTTAAAGGATGCCTACCTTCATATACCGATTCACAAAGATCATTATCGGTACCTAAGATTTGCCTTTCTAGACAGGCATTACCAGTTTGTAGCTCTTCCCTTCGGGTTGGCTACGGCCCCGAGAATCTTTACAAAGGTTCTGGGCTCACTTCTGGCGGTTCTAAGACCGCGAGGCATAGCGGTGGCTCCGTATCTAGACGACATCCTGATACAGGTGTCAAGCTTTCAAATGGCCAAGTCTCATACAGAGATAGTTCTGGCATTTCTGAGGTCGCATGGGTGGAAAGTGAACGTGGTAAAGAGTTCTCTATCACCACTCACAAGAGTCTCCTTCCTAGGGACTCTTATAGATTCTGTAGAGATGAAAATTTACCTGACGGAGTCCAGGTTATCAAAACTTCTAAATGCTTGCCGTGTCCTTCATTCCATTCCACGCCCGTCAGTGGCTCAGTGCATGGAAGTAATTAGCTTAATGGTAGTGGCAATGGACATAGTGCCATTTGCGCGCCTGCATCTCAGACCGCTGCAATTATGCATGCTAAGTCAGTGGAATGGGGATTACTCAGATTTGTCCCCTCTACTAAATCTGGATCAAGAGACCAGAGATTCTCTTCTCTGGTGGCTTTCTCGGGTCCATCTGTCCAAGGGTATGACCTTTCGCAGGCCAGATTGGACGATTGTAACAGATGCCAGCCTTCTAGGTTGGGGCGCAGTCTGGAACTCCCTGAAGGCTCAGGGATTATGGACTCAGGATGAGAAACTCCTCCCAATAAATATTCTGGAGTTGAGAGCAATACTCAATGCTCTTCTGGCTTGGCCTCAGTTAGCAACTCTGAGGTTCATCAGATTTCAGTCGGACAACATCACGACTGTGGCTTACATCAACCATCAAGGGGGAACCAGGAGTTCCCTAGCAATGTTGGAAGTCTCAAAGATAATTCGCTGGGCAGAGTCTCACTCTTGCCATCTGTCAGCGATCTACATCCCAGGCGTGGAGAACTGGGAGGCGGATTTTCTAAGTCGCCAGACTTTTCATCCGGGGGAGTGGGAACTTCACCCGGAGGTCTTCACTCAACTGATTCATCGTTGGGGCAAACCAGATCTGGATCTCATGGCGTCTCGCCAGAACGCCAAGCTTCCTTGTTACGGATCCAGGTCCAGGGACCCGGGAGCGGTGCTGATAGATGCTCTGACAGCCCCTTGGGTCTTCAACATGGCTTATGTGTTTCCACCATTCCCGATGCTTCCTCGACTGATTGCCAGGATCAAACAGGAAAGAGCATCAGTGATTCTGATAGCGCCTGCGTGGCCACGCAGGACCTGGTATGCAGACCTAGTGGACATGTCGTCCTGTCCACCATGGTCTCTGCCTCTGAGGCAGGACCTTCTAATTCAGGGTCCTTTCAATCATCCAAATCTAATTTCTCTGAAACTGACTGCATGGAGATTGAACGATTTATTCTATCAAAGCGTGGCTTCTCGGAGTCGGTTATTGATACCTTAATACAGGCTCGGAAACCTGTTACCAGAAAAATTTACCATAAGATATGGCGTAAATATTTATACTGGTGCGAATCCAAGAGTTACTCATGGAGTAAGGTTAGGATTCCTAGGATATTGTCTTTTCTACAAGAGGGTTTAGAAAAGGGCTTATCTGCTAGTTCGTTAAAGGGACAGATTTCTGCTCTGTCTATTCTTCTACACAAATGTCTGGCAGAAGTTCCAGACGTTCAGGCTTTTTGTCAGGCTTTGGCTAGGATTAGGCCTGTGTTTAAGACTGTTGCTCCGCCGTGGAGTTTAAACTTAGTTCTTAAAGTTCTTCAAGGTGTCCCGTTTGAACCCCTTCATTCCATTGATATTAAGCTGTTATCTTGGAAAGTTCTGTTTTTGATGGCTATTTCCTCGGCTCGAAGAGTCTCTGAGTTATCTGCCTTACATTGTGATTCTCCTTATCTGATTTTCCATTCAGACAAGGTAGTTCTGCGTACTAAACCTGGGTTCTTACCTAAGGTAGTTTCTAACAGGAATATCAATCAAGAGATTGTTGTTCCATCACTGTGTCCTAACCCTTCTTCAAAGAAGGAACGACTCTTGCATAATCTGGACGTAGTCCGTGCCCTGAAGTTCTATTTGCAGGCAACTAAAGATTTTTGTCAAACGTCTTCCCTGTTTGTTGTTTACTCTGGACAGAGGAAAGGTCAAAAAGCTTCGGCTACCTCTCTCTCCTTTTGGCTTTGTAGCATAATACGCTTAGCCTATGAGACTGCTGGACAGCAGCCTCCTGAAAAAGTTACAGCTCATTCCACGAGAGCTGTGGCTTCCACCTGGGCCTTTAAGAATGAGGCCTCTGTTGAACAGATTTGCAAGGCTGCAACTTGGTCTTCACTTTACACTTTTTCAAAATTTTACAAATTTGACACTTTTGCTTCTTCGGAGGCTGTTTTTGGGAGAAAGGTTCTACAGGCAGTGGTTCCTTCCGTTTTTAAAGTTCCTGCCTTGTCCCTCCCATCATCCGTGTACTTTAGCTTTGGTATTGGTATCCCATAAGTAATGGATGACCCGTGGACTGAATACACTTAACAAGAGAAAACATAATTTATGCTTACCTGATAAATTTATTTCTCTTGTAGTGTATTCAGTCCACGGCCCGCCCTGTCTTTTAAGGCAGATCTAAATTTTTAATTCAAACTACAGTCACCACTGCACCCTATGGTTTCTCCTTTCTTGTCTTGTTTTGGTCGAATGACTGGATATGACATGTGAGGGGAGGAGCTATATAGCAGCTCTGCTTGGGTGATCCTCTTGCAACTTCCTGTTGGGAAGGAGATATAATCCCATAAGTAATGGATGACCCGTGGACTGAATACACTATAAGAGAAATAAATTTATCAGGTAAGCATAAATTATGTTTTTTCATGTTTGACAGTCTTTGTCATCATCAAAACTTTGGAAGCCACAAGAGCCCAAACTGTATATTTACCTTTTACCTAATATGACATTTTAGTAGACCACATTTCCAGGTTCCTTTGTATCCCAGATCACTATGCTTCTCTGGGTAATTCCTTTATAATACCCACTGACTGACTACCCTTCACACCAATTTATTGCACCTAAGTTGGCTAAAGCTATCTCCTAGTTAACTAGGCAGACTACTGTTCTCCTTGAGGATAGCACCTTATTCAGAGTCCAAATGGACCAAAGCTTGAAGACTTCCATAGGTGCTTCTTTCAGCTATTGGGTTATTTATTCAGTGTGGTGTGTATTGGGGCAGCCATATCTGTGTGGTGTAATAAACTTTGCTGAAGGATTCTTGGAAGAGAATAATGGTAAGGCTGTTTTAGTTAGACTTGCCTTATAGCTCAAATCTTGGTCGGCAGGCATTTCTGGGGCTTTTTTTTTTTTACTCTATATCTCAAAAAGCCTCTTCCTCTTCTCAAGCTGCAGGATTCCCCAAGTCCTCATGGAGACCCAGCTCCTCCTGGTCTAAGGCTAGACAGACCAAGAAGTTCACTTCCACATCCAAGTCAGCATGAAGGTGCATCCTTCTGTCAGGGTTTACTTGTGGGGGCAGACAGAATACTAAATTTCAGATTCCTAGATCTCATATTGTAAGCATGCAGAATCAGCTTTATGTCATTTATAGACCTGATGGATTCATATCTGCGCATCTCTGTTCATAGGGATCATGTGAAATTCTTGAGGTTTTTGTTCCTAGACCTGCATTGCTTGTTTTTGGTTCTGTCGTTAAGCCTTGCCACAGCCCCCAGAGTGTTCACCAAAGTGTTGGGTACCTTACTGATGGTAGCTTGCACTCAGGTATTTTCAGAGGCTCCTTATATTGACAATATTCTGGTCCAAGCTTATTTATTTCAATGTGGCAGAGCACACGGAAGCCTTCCTGGCTGTTTTTCACAGGCATGGTTGGTGTGTAAATGTAACAAAGACCTCTCTTTTTACAACCACACAAGTCTCTTTCCTGGGTTCTATAATAAACTCATTTCTAACAGAAGAGCATAGATGAAAGCTTCAGGCAGTTTGAGCCACACAGGATGCAACATTCACTGCCTCTTAAACTGTAGCTCAGTGTATGGAGGTAGTGTGGTTGATGGTTGCTGTCTCAGATGCAATTCTAAGGCCTCTTAGTGGTACCTTGGTTGTTCAAACTGATTTACATCTGCTTCTCATCAGAATGATAGGCAGAATCGAGCAGTAACAGATATTCTGATTGCTGTGGTGTGGCCTCACATGACTTGGTATGTAAACCTAGTTCAAATGTCTTCCTGCCTGCTGTGAATATTCTGACCTTTTTGTTTTGACAGCAACTTCATAATTTACTCCTATTACCAATTTTTATTTGTTCTCTTGGTATCTTTATTTGAGCCATTCTATTTTTGGTTCAGAAATCTGGGTAGCGCTTGCTCATTGATGGATACATTTTGTTTTTTCCTTTTTAGGTGATTATAAGGATCATGTCACAAGGATATCACAGAATACATTTATGTTTTATAAGGATTCCTAAGAAGGGACAAAGGATCCACAATCTTCAGAATAGATAAAATACTTTTATTGAAATAAAAGTTAAAAATGTATAGGACGCATCCAAGGGAAGCAAAAATGGGGGCATGCCTAGACTGACATGTTTCAGCGGTTACGCCGTAATCATAGTCTGAGGAGGCAAGGCAGGATGCATGTTTAGAAATCATACACAAACAGCTGATAGGTTAATTGATTAAAACCAACAAAAACGCCCCCTATAGTGTTATACCTAAACACAAGCTCTAATCTCTATGCCTAGAGATTAGAGCTTGTGTTTAGGTATAAAACTATAGGGGGCGTAACCACCCTGTTTACTCTCTTATGGATGATATACTAACTTTGGGGTTGTTATAGGAGTGATTTGCTTCTAAGACCCGTTACAAGAAAAGTGTGTTTCTACACATTTTGTATAATCTCTTTGCATGAGAATACTTCACTTGACTTACTAACTAACTAACTAACTATACTTATTGAGGATCCACCCTTAATATTTTTATTTCCACGTGTATGCCCCTTTTCCTTCCTAAGATAGGGAGAGTCCACGGCTTCATTCCTTACTGTTGGGAAATACAATACCTGGCCATTAGGAGGAGGCAAAGACACTTCCTCATTACCCCAGTCATGCTTTGCCTTTGGTCACGTTAGGCGGTGGCAGAGAAGTGTCAGAAGTTTCAGCGAGTCCTGAAAAGGTGTATCTGCCCTTCGAGATAGGACTGGAGTTTTAAGTAGTTATGTCAACCTCTCAGTGAGAGTATTGATGAAAGTTAGTGTCTGGAGATGCAGGGAAAGACTACTGCTTACAGCTCCTAAGCAATCATTGTTGACGAGTTTCACTGCCTGCTTTCTCTCACTCAAGTCCATGTCAGGAACGCTGCTATATGACTGTCACACTTGAGAGGCTGTGTTCTATTCCACAGCATGGATCCTGGAGGTAAGATTGTTTCAATGTTTACACATAAAACGCTATAACAGGGTCAGAGTGTGGCTCCTTTATACCTTGATAGGATCCAAAGTTAATATCCTCTGAAAGGGGTTTATTGAACACTTGGGGTTAATTAATCTGTGTATTAATTATTTACATGTTGCTTTTGTGTGATTTTTTTTCCTGGGCTGGTAGACTGTGTGTTTTTGGCTGGAACAAACAGGTTTCACTTTCGTTTTTGAAAGTGTTGCACAGCTCCTATTACTTGCTATACTTGTAATAACTCTATGTTCATTTCCTCCATTCTGTCTGAGACTTGAACCTGAGGAGAGCTTTTCCTCTGTTAACTGTCTGGGTCAAGGAGGTGGTGAGTGCCCCAGCCATTGGGAGTATAAAGGTGCAGTTTTCAGTTTTCTATAATAAAAATAAAAAAACAACTCTTTATTTTTGTCCTTCTGTGGGTATAACCTGAGCAATGGAGGACTCTGACATGTTAGAAGGTACTCCTTCTGTACTAAATCATAGCTGTTTATATTGTAAGGAGGCCGTGGTTTTCCCGCCCATTCTATTATGTTCCACATGCCTTAACACCGTTATAAAGTCTAAGAAGGGAGACAAGCCTGTTAAGGCTCCTAGTTCCACTGAGCCATCTACCTCTCAGTGTCCCGTGAGATTACTACCCTTGCTACATTATCCACTCCACATGCAGTTCCCCGTAGCACATCTAATCCTCCATCCAGAGGGGGCCTTCTTCCTGCGGACTTTGCAGCCCAGTTACAAACGTCGGTGTCTGCAGCCCTCAGTGCACTACCTTGCTCTAACAAATGCAAGAGAAAGGTTAAAAATAGCTCTCCTGACTCCCCTGAGTCATCTAAATATTTATTGGATTTAGCTATTATGTCCCAGTTATCCAGTGATGAGTTAACCTCTATAGCTTCAGAGGGTTAACTTTCTTAGCATCTAAGCCTCCTGCTGCGGAAGAACCGTCCTTTAGATTTAAAATTGAGCATTTGCATTTTTTATTAAAGGGGGTTCTGTCTACCTTAGAGGTTCCAGTGGCCGTGCTGCCTGAAGAACCTATTATACCTAAATTATACAGAGTTTACAAAGACAGGAAAGTTCCTTTGACTTTTCCTGTGCCGGTTAAGATGGCGAACATTACTAAGAACTAATGGGAAAGAATTAGTTCTTCCTTTTCCCCCTTGTCTACTTTTACAAAGTTGTTCCCGGTCCCGGACTCTCAACTGGATTTGTGGGGCTCTATTCCTAAGGTGGATGGTGCTATCTCTATGCTTGCTAAACGTACTACTATACCTCTTGAGGATAGTTCTTTGTTTATAGAGCCGATGGATAAGAAAATGGAAACCTTTCTGAGAAAGAGCTTTCAACATTCAGGATTTTTGTTTCAACTGGCGACTGCAGTTGCCGCGGTTGCCAGAGTGGCTACCTACTGGTGCGACTCTTTGTCGGAACTCATTGAGGTGGAGTCTCTCCTCGAAGATATTCAAGACAGAATTAAAGCTCTAAGAATTGCTAATTCTTTTATCTGGGATGCGAGCATACAAATTATTCGCCTAAATGCAAAGGCATCTGGCTTCATATGACTTCTAAGTCCAGACTCCTTTCTCTTCCCTTCAAGGGAAAGATTTTATTTGGTCCAAGCCTGGACTCCATTATTTCTACAGTTACCGGAGGCAAGGGTGCATTCCTACCGCAAGATAAGAAGAACAAGTCTAAGGGACGACAATCTTCTAATTTTCGTTCTGACAAATCCCAACGACAACAATCCTCCTCCAAGCCAACCAAGAGTACTTGGAAGCCGGCTCAGTCCTGGAATAAATCCAAGCAGAATAAGAAGCCCGCCGAAAACAAATCGGCATGAAGGGGCGGCCCCCGACCCGGGATAGGATCGTGTAGGGGCAGACTGTCTGTCTCTTTTTTCAGACGCCTGGTTCAAGGACGTACAGGATCTGTGGGTCCTGGAGGTGGTATCTCAGGGATACAAGATTGGCAGTAGCCCCATACTCTGGTGCAAGCATCATCCTTTCATCTTGCGGAAGAATTCTTGGAGTCCCTTCTCAGACTTCTTCGATCACATGGATGGAAGATAAAATTGTAAAAGTACCAAGGTTGAATTCCTGGGTACTATAATAGACTCCATATCCATGAGGATATTTCTAACAGACCATAGACGTTGCAAGCTAACTTCGGCATGTCTTACCCTCTGGATCTCCTTGAGTCCCTCTGTGGCTCAGTATATGGAGGTGATTGGTCTCATGGTGTCCTGCATGGACATCATTCCTTTTGCCAGGTTCCGTCTCAGACCTTTACAACTGTGCATGCTGAGGCAGTGGAACGGCGATCATTCAGATCTGTCTCAACAGATTGTATTAGACAGCCGGTCAAGAGATTCGCTCTCTTGGTGGCTCTGTCCAGACCATCTCTCCCGAGGGACATCTTCTTAAGACCATCCTGGGAGATTGTGAAAACGGACGCAAGCCTATCCGGATGGGGAGCGGTTTGGGGTGCCAGGAAGACACGGAGGTTGTGGACTCAGGAGGAGTCTTTCCTCCTGATCAATATTTTGGAACTACGGGCAATCTTCAAGGCCTTGAAGGCTTGGCCACTTCTGGGTTCGTCCCAGTTTATCAGATTCCAATCAGAGAATATAACCTTGGTGGCTTACATCAACCATCAGGGGGGGAACGAGAAGTTTCTTGGCGATGAAGGAAGTATCTCAGATTCTGAAGTGGGCGGAGGCCCACAGCTGTCCACTGTCAGTGATCCACATTCCGGGTCTGGACAACTGGGAGGCAGATTTTCTCAGCAGGCAATCCTTCCATCCAGGGGAATGGTCTCTCCATCCCAAGGTGTTTGCAGAGTTATGCAGCAAGTGGGGGACGCCGGAGATAGATCTCATGGTGTCCTATCTCAATAGCAAGCTACCCAGGTACAGATCGAGGTTGAGGGATCCCCAAGTGGATCTAATGGATGCACTAGCAGTGCCCTGGAGGTTCAAAATCATAAATCTTTTTCCTCCATTACCGCTTTTTCCTCGAGTGGTGGCCCGCATCAAGCAGGAGCGGGTATCAGTAATCCTGATTGCTCCATTGTGGCTGCGAAGGATGCGGTTCACAAATCTAGTGGGGATGTCCTCATATCCTCCGTGGAAGTTACCTTGTCATAGAGACCGGCTGATACAAGGTCCATTTGTTCATCAAAATCTAGATTCTCTAAGGCTGACTGTGTGGAGATTAAACTCTTAGTCTTAGCCAAGAGAGGTTTCTCTGAGAGTGTCATTGATACTCTTATTCAAGCTCATAAACCAGTTACTTGGCGTATCTACTACAAGGTGTGGAGGACCTACTTATTCTGGTGTGAAGAGCATGGTTTTTCCTGGCACAGAGTTAAGGTTGTCAGGATCTTATCTTTTCTCCAGGATGGGCTGGAGAAGAGCCTTTCTGCTAGTTCCCTGAGGGGACAGATTTTGGCTCTGTCGGTTTTATTGCACAAGAGACTGGCTGAGCTTCCAGACGTGCAGTCCTTTGTTAAGGCTCTGATTAGGATCAGACCTGTGTTTTAAATCTGTGGCTCCTCCTTGGAGCCTAAATCTTGTTCTTCGGGTTTTGCAATAGGTTCCGTTTGAGCCTCTGCATTCCATTGACATTAAATTGTTATCTTGGAAGGTTCTCTTTTTATTGGCTATTGCCTCTGCGCGTAGAGTTTCTGAGATCTCTGCTTTGCAATGTGTGCCCCCCTATCTGATTTTTCATGCAGGTAACGCAGTTTTATGTACTAAATTAGGTTTTCTTCCTAAGGTTGTATCAGATCGCAACATCAATCATGAGATTGTGGTTCCTTCCTTGTGTACTAATCCATTGAAGGAATGCTGACTTCACAATTTGGTTGTGGTTCACGCCTTGAAGTTCTATCTTCAGGCTACTAAGGAGTTTAGACAGTCTTCCTCTTTGTTTGTTGTCTATTCAGGGAAGCGTAAGGGGCAGAAGGCTATTTCGACTTTGCTATCTTTTTGGTTAAGGAGTGTCATCCGCTTAGCTTACGAGACAGCGGACATCGTCCTCATGAGAGGATAACGGCTCATTCCACTAGAGCAGTGGCTTTCTCTTGGGCCTTTAAGAACGAGGCCTCTATGGATCAGATTTGTAAGGAGGCTACGTGGTCCTACTTACATACGTTTTAAAAAATTTATAATTTGATGTTTTTTCTTTGGCTGAAGCAGCTTTTGGAAGAAAAGTTTTGCAGGCTGTGGTGCCCTCAGATTAGGGTTTGCCTCTCCCATAAAAAAAAAAAAAAAAAAGGAACAGGAAATTGTTTAATCCCTCTCACTACAAAATGACCAGTGCTAGAAAGCATATTTTTAAAAGACAAAAGTACTGTAAATTACAATCACGCAAATGCAAGTATGAAATAAAACCCTTATAAAAGACCATATATTCATATATACATCTAAGATGGCATCTGTGGCCATCTTAGAGTGTATTGCAGTTGCACATGTTCGGATCCTAAGGTAAATATGGTCTAGTGAGCCAATAATTAACTAATTTGTTCAGCAGCCATGTCCAGCTCTGAAACAAAAGTGGATTTGCGTTACAGAGTTAATTTTTTTTTATATATATATATTCTTTTTTTTTATTGAGGACTTGGTGATACATATACATGTTAAAAAGAAAAATATATAATATACATTTCAGGCATATATATATATTCTGTACAACAATAGTTAATAAACAGTATATAAGTCCCCATCCCCCCCCTTTTAGGATCAATCAGGCCACTCTTGGGCCTCTAAACTGATTAAAGCTCTGTACAAGGGGTTATAGATTTAAACAATAAAGAAAAAAAATAAAACTTGCATAACATGTGACAAGAATAAGGCTTTGCTTTAGGACAGTGATTTTTAACCTTTTTTTTGCCATGGCACATTTTTTTACATTAAAAAATCCTGCGGCACACCACCATCCCAAAATTTTAAAAATCACACATTGTAGCCTAATATATATATATATATATATATATATATATATATATATATATATATATATATATATATATATATATATATATATATATGTCTGAACAATTTATATGTCTGAACAATTTAGTAAATTCATTTAAGTAAGTAAAATAAGTAAGTAAATTCTTAGGTGATGTGCAGAAGTCTCATGCAAGTAAAAGTTCTGCTTGTTAGGGCAGTAAGCAGTGCACAAGTATTGAGCCCAAAAGCAGAAACTACTGGGGCCCAAGTGATCCTACTGTTAAAGTCCCTAAGCCTTGGGGGCACCAGTATAAGAGTTTCACAATCAGTGTAGGATAAGCATAAATATGGGGCTCACAAAAAAGCATCAGGGCTTGGCAATCAGGCAATGATGAGAGTAAACTTAAAAATTACAAAAGTTAAGCCAGGAGGGCAAATGGCATAAAATGCATATGATGGTATACAGAGAGGTTTCACCCAGTTAAAGCAGATGTCTTCTTCTCTATGCTGGAACGATATAATTAATATCCAGGGCAATTCTCCCTGAGCTTGAGAATCCAGGACGGGGAGGTAAGTGGATCTGTAAAACTGAGACTGTCGGAGTGTGTAGGCGGCAATTGATCAAAAGACCTCCGCAGACACAGAAAGAAAATGGCAGCCGTTCCCGCCACGTAGGCCCACTCTCCTCTATTCTTCAAGGCGACTATTAATCCAGACTCCGGTAAGTAACACATACCTCCTGGCCAGTTACCCTGTTCGGAAGCTTGGGAACAAGTGAATGTAGGCTCCTAGGCCTCAGAGTAGGCTGCAATGATATGTGAGCTGTCGACCCCCGCCACTAATAGGCCTCCGCCTCAGGGGGGGAAAAGGACTGCAGCTGTTTGCTTGACCTCCGGAGTGGAGCCCCGACCCTCAGGAGTGTCAAATCTTTTTATTAGATCTCTCAGTAGTCCCCGTGGCTATCGTAGCAAATAGGAGATGCCTTCAAATACATGCACCACCATCCAAATACGCACTGGCTTGACGGATCTTCTCTTACTCAGATCTCCTTGATAGGAACTTTTGTAATGCAGCTGAGACAAGTGAAATCTACGGAACAGAGCCCCGACCCTCAGGAGAACTGTGTGGGAGTTGAGAGAGTCCCTGCGTGTCTGGATGAGTGCGTAGGGTAGCAGCAGCTACTGGCTTCTGTTCCGCTTTAGGAGTGCACTTAAGCAAGAAGGGACCAATTCACAGGAGCACACCTGACGATCTCTCACGGCAAACTAGTGTGCCTCGGCACAGTGGTTGAAAATCACTGCTTTAGGATGTGTGATAAATAAGTAAAACAAAAAAAATCAAGCCATGTACTCTGGATTTTCTAACACACATGACCTATAGGCCAAAGCTGATGCAAGTGTTAATTCTTTAAGGCAGTGATTTTCAACCACTGTGCAGCTTAATAGACATTGCTATGTAGGAGACAATGGTGGGTAATAAATTGGAGGTTTTTGTTAGTAGGGAAAACAAGTGAGTGATTATATTCGACTAAAATAATATAGGAGACATTTCTTTGTGAAAATTAAATAAACTTTTGACCTCTCCGCGGCTACGGCCGCAAGCCACTGGTTAATAGGCAAAGCTTTTTAGAAGTATGCGCACCATCTCCTTTATATACAATTAACAACAAAATCAAGCAAAAATTATAGTTTAGAGATATAACTTTCCCTGTTCTCATATAGGACATCTAAGTGCACGAACCTAACTAAATAGTTGTGAATAGGTGTAACAGTAATAATAATCTGATAGCTCTCTTACGTGTAACTGACTGTTGAAATAGTTTTAAATATAATATTACATGTATACCAACATAACACTGTATAAAGATGTAACAGTAAAAAGCTTTAGGTAAAACTGTATAGCCTAGAACAGTGTCTCTATTGTATTGCCAATAGCTATGAGGTTAAAACCCATATTTGATCAGCCACAGGGTTTTTTTTTTTGCATATAGGGTACTTGTTTAAGCGTTCTGTATAGACTTCCCTGTCCAAGATGAGTATAAGAGAAATGCAATAGTCTGAGGTGATGTACCAATGTTAGATCTCCAGGAGGAATCTGACCCGCTTGCTTAATTTTTGCATTATATGAATCTGTGGCATGCCGGATAAGAGTGTCCTTTTTTTGCATCCAGAGAGATAGTGTTAAAGGAGAAGTGAGTGCACTCAGCATCCGCAACGATCGGGGACCCCCCCCCCCCAGCTCCCATGAGGGCACAGACAGAGGTGAGGCTCCCACTGTCTGCTGAAATTTATATGATCTTCCGGTGCAATCTAGGATCAGCACGATGACGTACTAAAGATTCCTCTTGCATGATGTGTTCATAGCAGAGATGTAGGGTGTCTTCTTTTAGTAAGGTTGATAGGATGTATTGTAAGGTGTTTTCACCTCTTTTAGGATATTCGATTGTGGGTCTGGTGTTTGTATATCCTCAGTTAAAATGGCGGCATGCTGGGTTATTGGTTCTTCTATTGCAGGGAGCTCCGGTGGTGGTTCCATGTGTGCAAGACATCTGTTAATCAAGTAGTCCAATGGGGCTTTTTCCAATAGGTTCTGCATATGTAACTCAACTTTTTCAAAGTATTTATTGAGGCGGCTTTGTAAGTTAATTTCCCACGTAGGGGTAATTTTTAGGCGTAATCTTTTAAAGTTTGTTGGAGTCAGTCCACTTTAATTTAGGTGCCTCTTTTCCCTTGTCGCCGATGGTATGAGCTTGACAGGAATCATGTGGAGGTGCTGTGATGATCAGCTGTAGCTAATGACCTCGGTACACCGAGGGGGGAAGCGCTGCCATCTGCGAGCCACCGCTCTAGGCCTCTACCGTCTGTGCCAATTCTCCAATGTCAGGAATACAGCCGAGTCACCCCTAATGTGATGCACTATAGAATAGTGATATAAAATATGATAATTGAAGGGAACTCCACTGTAGGATATATCCGATAATCAGCAGATTGGCAGATTTTCAGTTGGAGCTTTGGGAAGTGCGACCGTTCAGACACGCCCCCTCTCCGCCTTTTCCTTTTTGTTCTCTCCCGTTATTCATTCAGTGTCCTCTGAAGCTTGGGTATAGTTTTTCCAACAGTAAGTAATGAAGCCGTGGACTCTCCCCATTTTAGGAAGGTAAACATAATTTATGCTTACCAGATAAATTCCTTTCCTTCCGGATAGGGAGAGTCCACGAACCCCGTCCGTTTTTTCTTGTCTTTGGGAGGTCCCCTATTATTTATTTTATTCTTCTGTTATCATTTATACCCTAATGTTTCTCCTACTTTTCCTTGTTCCCTCGGCAGAAGGACTGGGGTAATGAGGAAGTGGGAAGGATATTTAAGCCTTTGGCTGGGGTGTCTTTGCCTCCTCTTGGTGGCCAGGTGTTGTATTTCCCAACAGTAAGGAATGAAGCCATGGACTCTCCCTATCCGGAAGGAAAGGAATTTATCTAGTAAGCATAAATTATGTTTTTTATATTTTTTATACATTTTATTTCTATTTTTATATATATATTTTTTTCTTCATCTCCCCTGAGGATCATTTCACCACACGGATATTTGGACTTTTGGGAATAGATTTGGGACTATGTCATTATTTTATTTTAGTATATTAGATTAGATTATTTGATCATTGTTTTCTTTTATGGCACATTTTATGCATAATTTATAATACTATTTAGGTCATTGTGCCCTGTCAAGACATACTGACTCCTACTAGCGTATGTACTGTTTTTTTGCAAACTTTACTGTTTTTTGTATTGAATTATTTTACCATTTTAAATTCATACTCTTGATTTTTTTTTAGTCATTATTTTGATTTTTGTAGTCACACTCTTAAGCCGTTTAGGCGCTCCTAAGTTCTCTATTTTCTTTCCATTTTTATTCGATCTAGTTAGGAGATCGTTATTAGTGAGCTTGTGTGTTTATATTGGCGCTCTATACTATTTTTATAGCCAGTTACATTTAGCCACCAATCAGCAATCGCTACCCAGGTGGTGAACTAAAAATGGGCCGGCTCCTAAGCTTAGATTCCTGCTTTTTCAAATAAAGATAGCAAGAGAACGAAGAAAAATTTATAATAGGAGTCAATTACAAAGTTGCTTAAAATTGCATGCTCTATCTGAATCATGACAGGAAAAAAAATTGGGTTTAGTATCCCTGTCATTAGACCTGGAACCCCACCCTGAAGTCTCAGTTTGGTCTTGTGGGTGCTTTGGGCCCATTTCCTTAAACCTATTCATGGCTTAGACCCTAAGTTATTTATCTGGAAGGTTCTCCTGCGCAACCTGTATTTGATTACAAGGATACAGCAACTACTTTAGCAGCCTTGCATAAGGCTTTGATCAGAAAGTCTACCTAGTAGAGGATTATTCCCCTCCTGAGCTTATTCCTGCTCCCTTATCTAGAGCAGTGGCTACTTGCTGGGCCTTTTGGAATGATACTTTTCTTGACCAGAAGAGCTGAATACATATACTATACCTGCATTCTTTATTTAATGTTATATAGATTTACGTTACTCTGTCTTCTCTGTGCCTCTTGTATTTATGGGCCATTATAGTGGAAATATGACATGCTCTCATTTTTTTTTAGGGCACGTAGCACTAGCGACCACGCAGTTATGTGTTTAACCCCCACATAGAGGTTAAAATAATAGTTAAAGTACAACTCAGGATCCACAGAGAACTGCTGGTCCAAAGCAGAGCAGCATTTATCTGTGTCTCCCAAGTGACACCTAAACTCTCTGTTTTAACCCCTTTGTGGGTGTTTAACACATAGAGTTGTAGTTATAGCTCTAGTAGCCCTGTATGCTCTAATGGATGAGAGCATGTGATTGTTCCACGTTAATGGCCCCTTATGAATGCTATGTTGTTGCTGCTTTGCAGAATGCACCATTAGACAGATGCAGGAGCGCGTACACTCCCTTGAAAATTACCTATGGAGCCGTAAACGGCCTGCAGAGGACAAGGATCTGACAGCCCAGGCTGTTAAACTAGAACAAGAGTTTAAAGCATCCCTAGAATATTCTACAGGTAATATTCTCACATAACAGTGCATAAAATATTGAATAAAACTCATCTTGCATGCTCAGAGTATTTCATATCCAATGCTTTGTGTGTGAAACTTGTGCTGTACTGGTATGCAATAGACAGGTATTTATCATTTGTTTATCTGTGCTAGATTTGAACAATACAAAGAAGCTGGAGGAGAATATCAAGCGCAGAGTTCTTAATACTTTACGTAAGAATATTTATCACTGGCAGCCCCTGAGGTGAGTGTCTTAGCCCCAGTGAGCTCCATGTCACTGTTTGTAAATATTCAGATACATTGCTATTGCAAGTATTATAATCTGCTCAGTAAACTCCTAGGCCTAGATTTAGAGTTTTGTCGGTAACGACCCGCGTAGCTAACGCCGGCTTTTTTCTGGCCGCACCATAAAAATAACTCTGGTATTGAGAGTCCACAAAAAGGCTGCGTTAGGCTCCAAAAAAGGAGCGTAGAGCATTTTTAACGCAGCTTCAACTCTCGATACCAGAGTTGCTTACGCAAGCGGCCAGCCTCAAAAACGTGCTCGTGCACGATTCCCCCATAGGAAACAATGGGGCTGTTTGAGCTGAAAAAAAACCTAACACCTGCAAAAAAGCCGCGTTCAGCTCCTAACGCAGCCCTATTGTTTGCTATGCGTAAACACTTCCTACGTCTGCACCTAACACCCTAACATGTACCCCGAGTCTAAACACCCCTAACATTACACTTATTAACCCCTAATCTGCCGCCCCCGCTATCGCTGACCCCTGCATATTATTTTTATTCCCTAATCTGCCGCTCCGTAAACCGCCGCTACTTACATTATCCTTATGTACCCCTAATCTGCTGCCCCTAACACCGCCGACCCCTATATTATATTTATTAACCCCTAATCTGCCCCCCTCAACGTCGCCTCCACGTGCCTACACTTATTAACCCCTAATCTGCCGAGCGGACCTGAGCGCTACTATAATAAAGTTATTAACCCCTAATCCGCATCACTAACCCTATAATAAATAGTATTAACCCCTAATCTGCCCTCCCTAACATCGCCGACACCTAACTTCAAACATTAACCCCTAATCTGCCGACCGGAGCTCACTGCTACTATAATAAATGTATTAACCCCTAAAGCTAAGTCTAACCCTAACACTAACACCCCCCTAAGTTAAATATAATTTTAATCTAACGAAATTAATTAACTCTTATTAAATAAATTATTCCTATTTAAAGCTAAATAATTACCTGTAAAATAAATTCTAATATAGCTACAATATAAATTATAATTACATTGTAGCTAGTTTAGGATTAATATTTATTTTACAGGCAACTTTGTAATTATTTTAACCAGGTACAATAGCTATTAAATAGTTAAGAACTATTTAATAGTTACCTAGTTAAAATAATTACAAAATTACCTGTAAAATAAATCCTAACCTAAATTACAATTAAACCTAACACTATACTATCATTAAATTAATTAAATAAAATACCTACAATTACCTACAATTAAACCTAACACTACACTATCAATAAATAAATTAAATACAATTCCTACAAATAACTACAATGAAATAAACTAACTAAAGTACAAAAAATAAAAAAGAACTAAGTTACAAAAAATAAAAAAATATTTACAAAAAAGAGAAAAATATTACAACAATTTTAAACTAATTACACGTACTCTAAGCCCCCTAATAAAATAACAAAGACCCCCAAAATAACAAAATGCCCTACCCTATTCTAAATTACTACATTTCAAAGCTCTTTTACCTTACCAGCCCTGAACAGGGCCCTTTGCGGGGCATGCCCCAAGAAATTCAGCTCTTTTGCCTGTAAAAAAAAAAACATACAATACCCCCCCCCCAACATTACAACCCACCACCCACATACCCCTAATCTAACCCAAACCCCCCTTAAATAAACCTAACACTAAGCCCCTGAAGATCTTCCTACCTTGTCTTCACCCTACCAGGTTCACAGATCCGTCCTGAAGAGCTCCTCCGATGTCCTGATCCAAGCCCAAGCGGGGGGCTGAAGACGTCCATGATCCGGCTGAAGTCTTCATCCAAGCGGGAGCTGAAGAGGTCCATGATCCGGCTGAAGTCTTCATCCAAGCGGGAGCTGAAGAGGTCCATGATCCGGATGAAGTCTTCTATCAAAGGCATCTTCAATCTTCTTTCTTCCGGATCCATCTTGCAGACCTCCGACTCGGAACATCCTCTTCTCCTGACGCCTACTAGCCGAATGACGGTTCCTTTAAGGGACGTCATCCAAGATGGCGTGCCTCGAATTCCGATTGGCTGATAGGATTCTATCAGCCAATCGGAATTAAGGTAGGAATATTCTGATTGGCTGATGGAATCAGCCAATCAGAATCAAGTTCAATCCGATTGGCTGATTCGATCAGCCAATCAGATTGAGCTTGCATTCTATTGGCTGTTCCGATCAGCCAATAGAATGCGAGCTCAATCTGATTGGCTGATTGGATCAGCCAATCGGATTGATCTTGATTCTGATTGGCTGATTCCATCAGCCAATCAGAATATTCCTACCTTAATTCCGATTGGCTGATAGAATCCTATCAGCCAATCGGAATTCGAGGGACGCCATCTTGGATGACGTCCCTTAAAGGAACCGTCATTCGGCTAGTAGGCGTCGGGAGAAGAGGATGTTCCGCGTCGGAGGTCTGCAAGATGGATCCGGAAGAAAGAAGATTGAAGATGCCGTTGATAGAAGACTTCATCCGGATCATGGACCTCTTCAGCTCCCGCTTGGATGAAGACTTCAGCCGGATCATGGACCTCTTCAGCCCCCCGCTTGGGCTTGGATCAGGATATCGGAGGAGCTCTTCAGGACGGATCGGTGAACCTGGTAGGGTGAAGACAAGGTAGGAAGATCTTCAGGGGCTTAGTGTTAGGTTTATTTAAGGGGGGTTTGGGTTAGATTAGGGTTATGTGGGTGGTGGGTTGTAATGTTGGGGGGGGGTATTGTATGTTTTTTTTACAGGCAAAAGAGCTGAATTTCTTGGGGCATGCCCCGCAAAGGGCCCTGTTCAGGACTGGTAAGGTAAAAGAGCTTTGAAATGTAGTAATTTAGAATAGGGTAGGGCATTTTGTTATTTTGGGGGTCTTTGTTATTTTATTAGGGGGCTTAGAGTAGGTGTAATTAGTTTAAAATTGTTGTAATATTTTTCTTATGTTTGTAAATATTTTTTTATTTTTTGTAACTTAGTTCTTTTTTATTTTTTGTACTTTAGATAGTTTATTTAATTGTAGTTATTTGTAGGTATTGTATTTAATTTATTTATTGATAGTGTAGTGTTAGGTTTAATTGTAGATAATTATAGGTATTTTATTTAATTAATTTATTGATAGTGTAGTGTTAGGTTTAATTGTAACTTAGGTTAGGATTTATTTTACAGGTAAATTTGTAATTATTTTAACTATTTTAGCTATTAAATAGTTCTTAACTATTAAATAGCTATTGTACCTGGTTAAAATAATTACAAAGTTGCCTGTAAAATAAATATTAATCCTAAAATAGCTACAATGTAATTATTCGTTATATTGTAGCTATATTAGGGTTTATTTTACAGGTAAGTATTTAGCTTTAAATAGGAATAATTTATTTAATAAGAGTTAATTAATTTCGTTAGATTAAAAACAGAATTTATGCTTACCTGATAAATTACTTTCTCCAACGGTGTGTCCGGTCCACGGTGTCATCCATTACTTGTGGGATATTCTCCTCCCCCACAGGGAAAGGCAAGGAGAGCACACAGCAAGAGCTGTCCATATAGTCCCTCCCAGGCTCCGCGCCCCCAGTCATTCGACCGACGGTTAGGAGAAAAAAAGGAGAAACTATAGTGTGCCGTGGTGACTGTAGTGTATAGAGAAAGAAATTCTTCAAACCTGATTAAAAAACCAGGGCGGGCCATGGACCGGACACACCGTTGGAGAAAGTAATTTATCAGGTAAGCATAAATTCTGTTTTCTCCAACATTGGTGTGTCCGGTCCACGGTGTCATCCATTACTTGTGGGAACCAATACCAAAGCTTTAGGACACGGATGAAGGGAGGGAGCAAATCAGGTTACCTAAACAGAAGGCACCACGGCTTGCAAAACCTTTCTCCCAAAAATAGCCTCCGAAGAAGCAAAAGTATCAAATTTGTAGAATTTGGACAAAGTGTGCAGAGAAGACCAGGTCGCTGCCTTACATATCTGATCAACAGAAGCCTCGTTCTTGAAGGCCCATGTGGAAGCCACAGCCCTAGTAGAGTGAGCTGTGATTCGTTCAGGAGGCTGCCGTCCGGCAGTCTCGTAAGCCAATCGTATGATGCTTTTCAGCCAAAAGGAAAGAGAGGTAGCAGTAGCTTTTTTGACCTCTCCTCTTGCCAGAATAAACTACAAACAGAGAAGACGTTTGTTGCTTCTAAATAGAACTTTAAAGCACGGACTACATCTAAATTGTGTAACAAGCGTTCCTTCTTTGAAACTGGATTCGGACACAAAGAAGGCACAACTATTTCCTGGTTAATATTCTTGTTGGAAACAACCTTTGGAAGGAAACCAGGTTTAGTACGCAAAACAACCTTATCTGAATGGAACACCAGATAGGGCGGATTACACTGCAGAGCAGATAATTCAGAAACTCTTCTAGCAGAAGAATAGCAACCAAAAACAGAACTTTCCAAGATAACAACTTGATATCTATGGAATGTAAGGGTTCAAACGGAACCCCTTGAAGAACTGAAAGAACCAAATTTAGACTCAAGGGAGGAGTCAAGGGTCTGTAAACAGGCTTGATCCTGACCAAAGCCTGAACAAAAGCTTGAACATCTGGCACAGCTGCCAGTCGTTTGTGTAACAAGACAGATATAGCAGAAATCTGTCCTTTTAGAGAACTCGCTGATAATCCCTTATCCAAACCTTCTTGGAGAAAGGAAAGGATCCTAGGAATTTTAATCTTACTCCATGAGAATCCCTTGGATTCACACCAACAGATATATCTTTTCCATATTTTATGGCAATCTTTCTAGTCACAGGTTTTCTGGCTTGTACCAGAGTATCTATCACAGAATCCGAAAACCCACGCTTAGACAAAATCAAGCGTTCAATTTCCAAGCAGTCAGCTGGAGAGAAACTAGATTTGGATGTTCGAATGGACCTTGTACTAGAAGATCCTGTCTCAAAGGTAGCTTCCATGGTGGAGCCGATGACATATTCACCAGGTCTGCATACCAAGTCCTGCGTGGCCACGCAGGAGCTATCAAAATCACTGAGGCCTTCTCCTGTTTGATCCTGGCTACCAGCCTGGGAATGAGAAGGAACGGTGGAAACGCATAAGCTAGGTTGAAAGTCCAAGGCGCCACTAATGCATCCACTAGAGTCGCCTTGGGATCCCTGGATCTGGACCCGTAGCAAGGAACCTTGAAGTTCTGATGAGACGCCATCAGATCCATGTCTGGAATGCCCCATAATTGGGTCAACTGGGCAAACACCTCCGGGTGGAGTTCCAACTCCCCCGGATGAAAGGTCTGACGACTCAGATAATCCGCCTCCCAGTTTTCCACTCCTGGGATGTGGATCGCAGGCAGGTGGTAGGAGTGATCCTCCGCCCATTTGATGATCTTGGTCACCTCTCTCATCGCCAGGGAACTCCTTGTTCCCCCCTGATGGTTGAAGTAAGCAACAGTCGTCATGTTGTCTGATTGGAATCTTATGAATCTGGCCTTTGCTAGTTGAGTCCAAGCCCGGAGAGCATTGAATATCGCTCTCAGTTCCAGGATGTTTATCGGGAGAAGAGACTCTTCCTGAGACCATAGACCCTGAGCTTTCAGGGAATCCCAGACCGCGCCCCAGCCTAATAGACTGGCGTCGGTCGTGACAATGACCCACTCTGGTCTGAGGAAGCTCATTCCCTGGGACAGGTGATCCTGAGTCAGCCACCAACGGAGTGAGTCTCTGGTCTTCTGATCTACTTGAATCACTGGAGACAAGTCTGTATAGTCCCCATTCCACTGTTTGAGCATGCACAGTTGTAATGGTCTTAGATGAATTCGCGCAAAAGGAACTATGTCCATTGCTGCAACCATCAACCCTACTACTTCCATGCACTGAGCTATGGAAGGCCGTAGAACAGAGTGAAGAACTTGACAAGCGTTTAGAAGCTTTGACTCTCTGACATCTGTCAGGAAAATCTTCATTTCTAAAGAATCTATTATTGTTCCCAAGAAAGGGACTCTTGTTGACGGAGACGGGGAACTTTTTTCTATGTTCACCTACCACCCGTGAGATCTGAGAAAGGCTAGAACAATGTCTGTGTGAGCCTTTGTCTTTGAAAGAGACGACGCTTGAATTAGGATGTCGTCCAAGTAAGGTGCCACTGCAATGCCCCTGGGTCTTAGAACCGCTAGAAGGGACCCGAGCACCTTTGTGAAAATCCTTGGAGCAGTGGCTAGTCCGAATGGGAGAGCCACAATAGGTAATGTTTGTCCAGAAAGGCGAACCTTAGGAACTGATGATGATCTTTGTGGATAGGAATATGCAGATACGCATCCTTTAGATCCACGGTAGTCATAAATTGACCCTCCTGGATTGTAGGTAAAATCGTTCGAATAGTTTCCATTTTGAACGATGGCACTCTGAGAAATTTGTTTAGAATTTTTAAATCCAGAATTGGTCTCAAAGTTCCCTCTTTTTTTGGGAACTACAAACAGATTTGAGTAAAACCCCTGACCTTGTTCCACAGTTGGAACTGGGAGTATCACTCCCATCTTTAACAGGTCTTCTACACAATGTAAGAATGCCTGTCTCTTTACTTGGTTTGAAGATAAGTGAGACATGTGGAACCTTCCCCTTGGGGGTAGTTCCTTGAATTCTAGAAGATAACCCTGAGAGACTATTTCTAGTGCCCAGGGATCCTGAACATCTCTTGCCCAAGCCTGAGCAAAGAGAGAGAGTCTGCCCCCTACTAGATCCGGTTCTGGATAGGGGGCTACCTCTTCATGCTGTCTTGGTAGCAGCAGCAGGTTTCTTGGCCTGTTTACCCTTGTTCCAGCCTTGCATTGATTTCCAAGCTGGTTTAGTCTGGGAAGCGTTACCCTCTTGTCTAGAGGCTGCCGAGTTGGAAGCCGGTCCGTTCCTGAAATTGCGAAAGGAACGAGAATTGGACTTATTCTTAGCCTTGAAAGGTTTATCTTGTGGGAGGGCATGGCCCTTTCCCCCAGTGATGACTGAAATAATCTCTTTCAATTCTGGCCCAAAAGGGGTCTTACCTTTGAAAGGGGTATTAAGCAATTTTGTCTTGGAAGATACATCCGCCGACGAAGACTTTAGCCAGAGCGCTCTGCGCGCCACAATTGTAAACCCTGATTTTTTTGCCGCTAACCTCGCTAACTGCAAAGCGGCGTCTAAAATAAAGGAATTAGCTAATTTAAGTGCGTAAATTCTGTCCATGACTTCCTCTTACGGAGTCTCCCTACTGAGCGACTTTTCCAGTTCCTCGAACCAGAACCACGCCTCTGTAGTGACAGGAATAATGCACAAAATAGGTTGAAGGAGGTAACCTTGCTGTACAAAAATCTTTTTAAGCAAACCCTCCAATTTTTTATCCATAGGATCTTTGAAAGCACAATTGTCCTCAATAGGAATGGTCGTGCGCTTGGCTAGAGTAGAAAACTCCCCCTCGACCTTAGGGACTGTTTGCCATGTGTCCTTCCTGGGGTCGACCATAGGGAACAATTTCTTAAATATAGGAGGAGGGACAAAAGGTATGCCTGGCTTCTCCCACTCCTTATTCACTATGTCCGCCACCCGTTTAGGTATCGGAAAAGCATCAGGGTGCACCGGGACCTCAAGGAACTGTCCATCTTGCACAATTTTTCTGGGTTGACCAGATTGTCACAATCATCCAGAGTAGATAGCACCTCCTTAAGTAATGCACGGAGATGCTCTAATTTAAATTTAAATGTCACATCAGGTTCTGCCTGCTGAGAAATTCTTCCTGTATCAGAAATTTCCCCATCTGACAAACCCTCCCTCACTGCCACTTCAGATTGGTGTGAGGGTATGACAGAAAAATTATCATCAGCGCCCTCCTGCTCTACAGTGTTTAAAACAGAGCAATCGTGCTTTCTCTGAAATGCTGGCATTTTGGATAAAATATTAGCTATGGAGTTATCCATTACTGCCGTAAATTACTGCATAGTAACAAGCATTGGCGCGCTAGAAGTACTAGGGGTCGCCTGCGCGGGCATAACTGGTATAACTGGTATAGACACAGAAGGAGATGATGTAGAACTATGTCTACTTCCTTCATCTGAGGAATCATCCTGGGCAACTTTACAATTTGTGACAGTTCTGTCCTTACTTTGTTTGGACGCAATGGCACAATTATCACACTATATTTGAAGGGGGAACCACATTGGCTACCATACATACAGAACATGATCTATCTGAAGGTACAGACATGTTAAACAGGCTTAAACTGGTTAATAAAGCACAAAAACCGTTTTAAAACAAAACCGTTACTGTCTCTTTAAATGTTAAACAGGGCACACTTTATTACTGAATAAGTGAAAAACTATGAAGGAATTATCCAATCTTTACCAAATTTTCACCACAGTGTCTTAATACATTCAAAGTATTGCACCCCAATTTTCAAGCTGTTAACCCTTAAAATGTGGAAACCGGAGCCGTTTTTCATTTTAACCCCCTTACAGTCCCAGCCACAGCCTTTGCTGCGACTTCACCAATCCCAGGGGGGTATATGATACCAAATGAAGCCTTCTAGGAACGTTTTTAGTGGATTCCAGACCCTCACACATGCAGCTGCATGTACTGAACTCAAAATTAACTGCACAGTAATGGCGCGAAAATGAGGCTCTGCCTACTACAGAGAAAGGCCCTTCCTGACTGGGAAGGTGTCTTAACAAGTGCCTGGTGCTAAAAACATTCCCCAATGTTATAAAAGTGTGAAATACAACTTCAAACTGCATATAATACTTAAATAAAGCAATCGATTTAGCCCCTAAAAGTGTCTACCAGTTTATAGCCCATAATAAGCCCTTTATTCTGTTTGAGACTAAGAAAATGGCTTACCGATCCCCATGAGGGGAAATGACAGCCTTCCAGCATTACACAGTCTTGTTAGAAATATGGCTAGTCATACCTTAAGCAGAAAAGTCTGCTAACTGTTCCCCCCAACTGAAGTTATCTCATCTCAACAGTCCTATGTGGAAACAGCAAACGATTTTAGTAACTGCTGCTAAAATCATAATCCTCTCACAAACAGAAATCTTCATCTCTTTCTGTTTCAGAGTAAATAGTACATACCAGCACTATTTTAAAATAACAAACTCTTGATAGAAGAATAAAAAACTACAACTAAACACCACAAACTCCTCACCATCCCCGAGGAGATGCTACTTGTTCAGAGCGGCAAGGAGAATGACTGGGGGGGCGGAGCCTGGGAGGGACTATATGGACAGCTCTTGCTGTGTGCTCTCCTTGCCTTTCCCTGTGGGGGAGGAGAATATCCCACAAGTAATGGATGACACCGTGGACCGGACACACCAATGTTGGAGAAATTATATTTAACTTAGGGGGGTGTTAGTGTTAGGGTTAGACTTAGCTTTAGGGGTTAATACATTTATTAGAATAGCGGTGAGCTCCGGTCGGCAGATTAGGGGTTAATAATTGAAGTTAGGTGTTGGCGATGTTAGGGAGGGCAGATTAGGGGTTAATACTATTTATTATAGGGTTAGTGAGGCGGATTAGGGGTTAATAACTTTATAATAGTAGCGGTGCGGTCCGCTCGGCAGATTAGGGGTTAATAAGTGTAGGCAGGTGGAGGCGACGTTGTGGGGGGCAGATTAGGGGTTAATAAATATAATATAGGGGTCGGCGGTGTTAGGGGCAGCAGATTAGGGGTACATAGCTATAATGTAGGTGGCGGCGCTTTGCGGTCGGCAGATTAGGGGTTAATTATTGTAGGTAGCTGGCGGCGAGGTTGTGGGGGGCAGATTAGGGGTTAATAAATATAATACAGGGGTCGGCGGTGTTGGGGGCAGCAGATTAGGGGTACATAAGTATAACGTAGGTGGCGGTTGGCAGATTAGGGGTTAAAATTTTTTATTTGAGTGGCGGCGATGTGGGGGGGCCTCAGTTTAGGGGTACATAGGTAGTTTATGGGTGTTAGTGTACTTTAGAGTACAGTAGTTAAGAGCTTTATGAACCGGCGTTAGCCCAGAAAGCTCTTAACTACTGACTTTTTTCCTGCGGCTGGAGTTTTGTCGTTAGATGTCTAACGCTCACTTCAGACACGACTCTAAATACCGGAGTTAGGAAGATCCCATTGAAAAGATAGGATACGCAAATGACGTAAGGGGATCTGCGGTATGGAAAAGTCGCGGCTGAAAAGTGAGCGTTAGACCCTATTTTGAGTGACTCCAAATACCGGAGTTAGCCTAAAACCAGCGTTAGGAGCCTCTAACGCTGGTTTTCACGGCTAACGCCAAACTCCAAATCTAGGCCCTAGTGTTTGTTATATACAAGCTGTGTTCACTTGTATGCTGTTGCATTTTACACATAACTATATTTACATACCAAAGTAACGTGTGTTTGCAGGTTCACAGACGAGCTTGGCTTGGTTTATCTGGCTGCTCGATTTGATGGAGGATTTGCCGCTGTCATCAGATCTCTACAAGAGGTAAGGTAGCAAGTTCCACCATAGGAATGAGAAGTTAATAAGGTAAATGAGGTGATCTCATAATCACATGAAGTATCTACAACATTGAGATTTAACAGAGATTAAGTTGGTGTTTTAAGAAAGCTGATACATTTATGATTGAGCAACTGTTTTCAAAAATAGTATATAGTTCATCATGGAGAGGTATGCTGATAAGCCCTCCCACCTTTCAACTTAAAGGGACATAATACTCATATGCTAAATCACTTGAAACTGATGCAGTATAACTGTAAAAAGCTGACAGGAAAATATCACCTGAGCATCTCTATGTAAAAAAGGAAGATATTTTACCTCACAATCTCCTCAGCTCAGCAGAGTAAGTTCTATGTAAAAAGTTATACTCAGCTGCTGCCCAGCTGCAGGTAAAAAATAAATAAATGAAGAAATGAACAGCAGCCAATCAGCATCAGCAGTGCTGAGGTCATGAACTCTTTTACTGTGATCCTATGAGATTTGACTTAACTCTCATGAGATTTCATTGTGAACTTCCTTACACTAAATAGGGAAATAAAATGAGTGAGCACGTAAGCTCGCTCCTTTTGCTGTCCCGGGACAGACATACTGATTTGTTGCTTAGAAGTCCTTTACAATGGGATGTGGCTACTGAGAAACGTTTGAGGTAAAATATCTTTCTTTTTTACATAGAGATGTTCAGGTGATATTTTCTGTTCAGCTTTTTACAGCTATACTGCATCACGTTCAAGTGTTTAAACATTTGGGTATTATAGCCCTTTAACTTTATTTTACTGTTCCTTAGATCCGCAAGCGGCTCCCAGAATTCAGCCCCAAAACACTTTTGGATTTTGGTTCTGGTGTTGGATCAGTTACATGGTGAGGTGTCTATGGCATCTTTATTCTGTCTACTTCTTGCCTCTGTCTCTTTCATGTCTATATCTATATTTGTATGTTGGCATATTATTCTATTTCCCCAGGGCAGCACACTCCCTGTGGGGTGACAGTCTCAATGAATACATGTGCATAGACAGCTCGGCATCCATGAATAGACTTAGTGAGCTGGTAATGAGAGGTGAGACCTTTTTTCCTTTTTATTTATTGTTTATAAATCATAGTGGTAACTGTTAAAGTCTATTTATCTAATACACTCAATACATTTACTGTCACTTTTTTTCTACAATCTGTCTCTTGAATTTAGCTTTTTGCTCTGTGAATTTCTTTCCATAGGAGGTTCAGAGTCAGGGAATCTGCACATTTCTGGAGTTTATTTCCGTCAGTTTATGCCACTTTCTCCCAAGGTTAGTAGATCACAGCTTTAGCAAGGTCTTTTTTTGCTTCATTCTAATTTGTGCTACACGTCATGTTAGTTAAGAGGACAGCTAGCCATTTTCTAGTGAGATGTGGTAGATAGATGTGTGCCTACATGGTTAATAAGAAACTACAACTTGATGTTATAAACACATATTACAAAATCTATCCATTTAATAGAGATGGCCAGTGCACACATATTTGGTATTCTCTCTACATATGATGCTGCATTATTGACTCCATAATCTGTGTCTCATTGTTTGCTTCATCAAATGGGTTACTTTTCCTCAGGTGTTTTTTTTCCTTGTATTTAATGTTTTTTGTATGTTTTTTTTTTTTTTTTTTTTTTTTTAAATTAATATGACTCTAATGCTGTTCGTGAATAAGATTCCGTATAATTGCATAATTTTTGTTTGAGGTAATCACAATAGCATCCTCACAAAACAAGCTTTATAGCCTATTTTTATAGTCAATTGATGTACTGTATATGTAGATATCCATTGACCATTTGGACAAACTCCAAGTGTTGGAGTTTGTCAAACTTATACAGTGAACGGCAATCTGCTGATCCAATTCTCTATATAGTTGTACAGTATTCTCTGCGCTGTAGGCTAACCATAAGCATAACCAACCTTTCATACTTGAAATAATATTGAGGGACCATGGCAGAACAGTAATCCACAAATAAACCCTTACCCACAAAGTGAGCAATGTACAGTCTTCATAAAACATTTCCAAATATTTACGGAAACACTGATTTAAAAAAAAAATGTAAAAGAACAAAAGCAAGAGATTTCCAAGAAAATGAAAATATGAAGTTTTAACCATATACTTGTAGATCCTACATTAAGCAAGGAATGTTTTATTCTTGATTTTACATTACTCCAACTCATAAAAATGTTGCATTTCCTACACTCCCAAGGAAAAATTGAATATGCTGCAAATCAAATGTCTGATTTATGCAATTTGCAGCTCTTTGAAATCCTAGGTTACATTTTTTTGTTGTTGCTTTTTGGCCTCTTTAAGGAGCATGGGACAAAACACAATTTTTAAATAAAGCAAGAGGTGTTTAATATCTATTTAAATCATCTTCACAACACCAATTCAAAATTAAATCATGTACTTTCATTAGATTTCATAAATTGTTAAATTGCTTAAAGGAAAGCAAAATTTGAGTAGCCTTATTAACTTAATTATCACATTGGATCTAAAACCTGGCCATAGACTTCTAATTTGCTAAGAATATAATATAAATTTCATTGATTATTTGGTAATACTCTGCAGCCAGAGAACAATAAAGCTGCTTTAGAATTTACTTCCCTTTTATTCAATTTCAAGCTGAAAGCAGCACATTTGTGGGGGCAACAGAGTATGTTAAAGGGACAGTCAATACAAATATTGTTATTGTTTAAAAATATAGATAATGCCTTTAATAACCATGCCCCTGCTTTGCACAACCAACATTGTTATATTAATATACTTTATAACATTTAAACCTCCTTAATTTCTGCCTGTTTCTAAGCCACTACAGACAGCCTCTTATCACATGCTTTTTTACAACAGGAGACTGCTAGTTCATGTGAGCCCTATAGATAACATTGTGCTCACACCGTGGTTTGTGCACAACACAGCACTTATGTCCTTAGATGCAAGTCAATAGATAATAAATAAAAAGTCATGTGATCAGGGGGCTGTCAGAAGATGCTTAGATACAAGGTAATCACAGAGGTAAAAAGTGTATTAATATAACCATGTTTTTTTTTTTTGTGCAAAACTGGGGAATGGGTAATAAAGGGATTATCTATCTTTTTAAACAATACATTTTTTTGAGTTGACTTTGCCTTTAAGGCTAAAAAAGAAAGAAGTTCAGGAAATGGAATAATTTACGTCTAACTGTAAAATAACTCCTAAAGATAATTGATTCATGTTGCAGATCAAATTTGTTTCATATCCCTGAATTGTTATTCAACGATATTGTGTGTAGTATTATGTATGAATTAGTTGTCTTTTTAGTTCTCTGTTTTAAGCAATGCAACTTCCTGTTGAGGATACATACACCTAGATTACGAGTTTGGCGTTAGCCTTAAAAAGCAGCGTTGAGAGGTCCCAACGCTGCTTTTTAACGCCCGCTGGTATTACGAGTCAGGCAGGAGAGGGTCTACCGCTCACTTTTCTTCCGCGACTCGAGGCTCCCGCAAATCCCCTTACGTCAATCCTATCTTTTTAATGGGATTTGCCTAACGCTGGTATTACAAGTCTTGGAAGAAGTGAGCGGTAGACCCTCTCCTGTCAAGACTCCTACCACATTTAAAAGTCAGTAGTTAAGAGTTTTATGGGCTAACGCCGGAACATAAAACTCTTAACTAAAGTGCTAAAAGTACACTAACACCCATAAACTACCTATTAACCCCTAAACCGAGCCCCCCCCCCCACATCGGAAACACTAAAATAAATATATCAACCCCTAATCTGCCGATCGGACATCGCCGCCACTTTAATAAATATATTAACCCCTAAACCGCCGCACTCCCGCCTCACAAACACTAGTTTAATTTTATTAACCCCTAATCTGCCGTCCCTAACATCGCTGACACCTACTTACATTTATTAACCCCTAATCTGCCACCCCCAACGTCGCCGCTACTATATTAAAGGTATTAACCCCTAAACCTAAGTCTAACCCTAACACCCCCCTAATTTAAATATAATTTAAATTAAACAAAATAAATTTAACATAATTAAATAAATTAATCCTATTTAAAACTAAATACTTGCCTATAAAATAAACCCTAAGCTAGCTACAATATAACTAATAGTTACATTGTAGCTAGCTTGGGATTTATATTTATTTTACAGGCAACTTTGTATTTATTTTAACTAGGTACAATAGTTATTAAATAGTTATTAACTATTTAATAACTACCTAGCTAAAATAAGTACAAAATTACCTGTAAAATAAATCCTAATCTAAGTTACAATTACACCTAACACTACACTATCATTAAATAAATTACCTAAACTACCTACAATTAATTACAATTAAATGAAATAAACTAAATTATGAAAAAAACAAACACTAAATTACAGGGGAAAAAAAGAATTACAAGAATTTTAAACTAATTTTACCTAATCTAATCCCCCTAATAAAATAAAAAATCCCCCCCAAAATAATAAAATTCCCTGCCCTATACTAAATTACAAAAAGCCCTTAAAAGGGTCTTTTGCGGGGGATTGCCCCAAAGTAATCAGCTCTTTCACCTGTAAAAAAAAGACAATACCCCCCAACATTAAAACCCACCACACACACACCCAACCCTACTCTAAAACCCACCCAAACCCCCCTTAAAAAAACCTAACACTACCCCCTGAAGATCTCCCTACCTTGAGCCGTCTTCACCCAGCCGGGCACAAGTGGACCTCCAGAGGGGCAGAAGTCTTCATCCGATCTGGGCAGAAGAGGTCCTCCGAGTGGCATCTTCTATCTTCATCCATCCAGAGCGGACCGGGTCTGTCACGCTCAGCTGCTGGGAAGCTCTGCAGTCCTCTCTGTGTGCTTGATTGACAGGTGTTTGAGCCACCCCTTCCTGATGATGTCACAACCAGGCTTTTTATTCTGGCTTCCTGTTTCTCCAGTGTCCGTTTGTTTGTTAACTTTGAGGCTTCTGTTAGGATTTCGCTGAGGAATCTCTCTAACTGCTGCTTTTCTGTTGCCAATCTCTTCAAGGACTTACTATGCAGGATTAACCTTCAACCTCCTGAATACCTGTCTCCAAACAATGCAAGTACTGTTTGTTTTGTGAAACTTTCAAACTTCCTGTTTACCTGCTGCAAACCCTGCATATTCAGACTACTCTTTGTAGTGCAAACTATTCAAATACTGTTATTTCTGTGAATCCTTCAATCTGCATGTTTACCGGTTTCCAAACTCTGCAAATACTATTATTCAGTGTAAACCTTCAAACTGCTGGATATCCTGTTGCCAATCTCCACAAGTACTCATTATCTGTGTTAACCTTCAAACTACCAGCTTACCTGTTGCCATCACTGCAAGTTCTGACAACACAGTGTTAACCTTCAAACTACCTGATTACATGTTATTAATTCTGCAAGTTCTGACTACACAGTGTTTACCCTCAAACTGCCTGATTACCTGTTGCATACTCTGCAAAGACTGTCTACACAGTGTTAACTCTCAAACTGCCTGATTACCTGTTGCATACTCTGCAAAGACTGTCTACACAGTGTTAACCTTCAGACTGCCTGATAACAAATGACCTACTCCTGCATTATTAACTGTTTCCTGTTTTACCCTTCTTCTGTCTGAGTATAAGTGACTTTCCCTGATCTCCTGATTCTGTGGAAGGCATTTCCTGAAACCAGTTCCTTATTCAGAAGTCTATCTGGCTGATATCATGAATTACTTTGGCACAGGCTAACCCTGCTCCATATCGTGAGTACTTTGTTTTTTGGAGGTTGTCGTGGGGTCACGTCCTGGATTAAACTCAGAGTGCAAGGGTGTTGTTTAAGTTCGCCCTTGCATTTGGGTCTACTTCTGGATATTTCCTAACCTGACAGGGTCCATCTTCAATCCAGTCAACGCAGAGCCATCCTCTTCAAACGACGTCCTAACACTGAATGAAGGTTCCTTTAAATGACGTCATCCAAAATGGCGTCCCTTGAATTCCGATTGGCTGATAGTATTCTATCTGCCAATTGGAATTAAGGTAGGAAAAATCCTTTTGGCTGATCCAATCAGCTAAAAGGATTGAAGTTCAATCCTATTGGCTGATTGGATCAGCCAGTAGGATTGAGCTTGCATTCTATTGGCTGTTCCAATCAGCCAATAGAATGCAAGCTCAATCCTATTGGCTGATTGGATCAGCCAATAGGATTTTTCCTACCTTAATTCTGATTGGCTGATAGAATTCTATCAGCCAATCGGAATTCAAGGGACGCCATCTTGGATGACGTCTTTTAAAGGAACCTTCATTCAGTGTTAGGTCGTCGTTTGAAGAGGATGGCTCCGCGTCGGCTGGATTGAAGATGGACCCGCTACGGATGGATGAAGATAGAAGATGCCGCTTGGATGAAGACTTCTGCCGCTTGGAGGACCTCTTCTGCCCGGATCGGATGAAGACTTCTGCCCCTCTGGAGGTCCAATTGTGCCCGGCTGGGTGAAGACGGCTCAAGGTAGGGAGATCTTCAGGGGTGTTTTAGAGTAGGGTTGGGTGTGTGGGTGATGGGTTTTAATGTTGGGGGGGTATTGTATTTTTTTTACAGGTGAAAGAGCTGATTACTTTGGGGCAATGCCCCGCAAAAGGCCCTTTTAAGGGCTATTTGTAATTTAGTATAGGGTAGGGAATTTTATTATTTTGGGGGGCTTTTTTATTTTATTAGGGGGATTAGATTAGGTTTAATTAGTTTAAAATTCTTGTAATTCTTTTTTTTTTTTTTGTACTGTAATTTAGTGTTTTTTTTCCCCGTAATTTAGTTTATTTAATTTAATTGTAGGTAGTTTAGGTAATTTATTTAATGATAGTGTAGTGTTAGGTGTAATTGTAACTTAGGTTAGGATTTATTTTACAGGTAATTTTGTACTTATTTTAGCTAGGTAGTTATTAAATAGTTAATAACTATTTAATAACTATTGTACCTAGTTAAAATAAATACAAAGTTGCCTGTAAAATAAAAATAAAACCTAAGCTAGCTACAATGTAACTATTAGTTATATTGTAGCTAGCTTAGGGTTTATTTTATAGGTAAGTATTTTGTTTTAAATAGGAATAATTTATTTAATTATGTTAAATTTATTTAGTTTAATTTAAATTATATTTAAGTTAGGGGGGGTTAGACTTAGGGTTAGACTTAGGTTTAGGGGTTAATAAATTTAATATAGTAGCGGCGACATTGGGGTTGGAAGATTAGGGGTTAATAAATTTAATATAGTTGCAGCGACGTTGGGGGGGGCAGATTAGGGGTTAATATAATGTAGGTGTCGGCGATGTTGGGGACAGCAGATTAGGGGTTAATAAGTGTATGATTAGGGGTGTTTAGACTCGGGGTTCATGTTAGGGTGTTAGGTGCAGACATAAAATTAATTTCCCCATAGGAAACAATGGGGCTGCGTTAGGAGCTGGACGCTGCTTTTTTGCAGGTGTTAGGTTTTTTTTCAGCCAGCTCAACCCCATTGTTTCCTATGGGGAAATCGTGCACGAGCACGTTCAGCCAGCTCACCGCTGACTTAAGCAATGCTGGTATTGAGGTGAGATGTGGAGCTAAATTCTGCTCTACGCTCACCTTTTTGCGGCTAACGCCAGGTTTAAAAAAACCTGTAATACCAGCGTTGTCTTAAGGGAGCGGTGGGAAAAAAAGGCTCATTAGCCCTGCAAGCCTTACCGACAAAAACTTGTAATCTAGCCGTTTGTTTTGCAAATCACTCAAAGTTAAAAATACTTAAAATTATTCAGGGGCTCATTTTGGAGCTTCTGTGTTCCAAATATATATATATTTGGATCCAAATATCTTATTTCAGTAAAATTAAATGCAAATGATCCAAAATGTTAATTTCACTCTTTTGTAAGAATTCGGCTTTTCCTTTCCACTCTTGTTAGTCTGCCATATTTATTTTTCAGATAGATAATACACTAAAAAAATGTTATGGTCTGGCCTCAGCGGCTAATTAGAGTGCATAAAGTATGAGAAGTAAGCGCTATGTTCATTAATATTGCTGAATTTGACCATAGAAATGTTCTTTGTCAATTGTGTTTTGATTATACAAGCCATATATCTGAAAACTGTTTGTATTTTTTTTTGTTTGTACAGATTCTATGGCTATGTAATGTTTGCTTGCTCTGTTTTAAATCTCAAAAAAAAATTATAAAAAAAATGTTATGGTCTGTATGATCACCTTAAAAAGTCCCCAACACAGGAAAGATTAAGCCACACAGGTATCTGAAATAACTGCATTGATAGCAATATATTTAGTTATGGGATAGTGGGCATCTTTATTGTATGAGCCAATGACATCTTTTAAAACAAAGCTGACCCATCACAACATGGATGCCGATAGTTGCAAGGACTCCAACCTCAAACTTTACTGCCATATAAATCTTGGCAACTACATGCATTGCTGGAGGAGCAGTTACTGCCAAACTTCCCAGTGTATATGATATTTAACAATTACCCAGAACAAGAGTCCAAGCAAAATATAATGAATAAACTCACCAGAAGGTGAACACTTCTGCCCCTAAGTGTACACCTTCTGGTGAGTTTATTCATTAACTTCTGTTAACACCTTAACAGGGGTTAAGAAGCAGCGGTCTTAAGACCGCTGCTCTTTAACTCGTCCGCCACCTCCGAGGCGGCGGACAGTAATCCTCCCAATTAGATATGATCTGGTTGATTGACACCCCTTGCTAGCGACCAATCTGGCCGCACCCCTTGACACCCCTTGCTAGCGATTGGCCGCAAATGTGCAGGGGGTGGCATTGCACAAGCATTTTACAGGGAGTGCAGAATTATTAGGCAAATGAGTATTTTGACCACATCATCCTCTTTATGCATGTTGTCTTACTCCAAGCTGTATAGGCTCGAAAGCCTACTACCAATTAAGCATATTAGGTGATGTGCATCCCTGTAATGAGAAGGGTGTGGTCTAATGACATCAACACCCTATATCAGGTGTGCATAATTATTAGGCAACTTTCTTTCCTTTGGCAAAATGGGTCAAAAGAAGGACTTGACAGGCTCAGAAAAGTCAAAAATAGTGAGATATCTTGCAGAGGGATGCAGCACTCTTAAAATTGCAAAGCTTCTGAAGCGTGATCATCAAACAATCAAGCGTTTCATTCAAAATAGTCAACAGGGTCGCAAGAAGCGTGTGGAAAAACCAAGGCGCAAAATAACTGCCCATGAACTGAGAAAAGTCAAGCGTGCAGCTGCCAAGATGCCACTTGCCACCAGTTTGGCCATATTTCAGAGCTGCAACATCACTGGAGTGCCCAAAAGCACAAGGTGTGCAATACTCAGAGACATGGCCAAGGTAAGAAAGGCTGAAAGACGACCACCACTGAACAAGACACACAAGCTGAAACGTCAAGACTGGGCCAAGAAATATCTCAAGACTGATTTTTCTAAGGTTTTATGGACTGATGAAATGAGAGTGAGTCTTGATGGGCCAGATTGATGGGCCCATGGCTGGATTGGTAAAGGGCAGAGAGCTCCAGTCCGACTCAGACGCCAGCAAGGTGGAGGTGGAGTACTGGTTTGGGCTGGTATCATCAAAGATGAGCTTGTCGGGCCTTTTCGGGTTGAGGATGGAGTCAAGCTCAACTCCCAGTCCTACTGCCAGTTTCTGGAAGACACCTTCTGCAAGCAGTGGTACAGGAAGAAGTCTGCATCCTTCAAGAGAAACATGATTTTCATGCAGGACAATGCTCCATCACACGCGTCCAAGTACTCCACAGCGTGGCTGGCAAGAAAGGGTATAAAAGAAGAAAATCTAATGACATGGCCTCCTTGTTCACCTGATCTGAACCCCATTGAGAACCTGTGGTCCATCATCAAATGTGAGATTTACAAGGAGGGAAAACAGTACACCTCTCTGAACAGTGTCTGGGAGGCTGTGGTTGCTGCTGCACGCAATGTTGATGGTGAACAGATCAAAACACTGACAGAATCCATGGATGGCAGGCTTTTGAATGTCCTTGCAAAGAAAGGTGGCTATATTGGTCACTGATTTGTTTTTGTTTTGTTTTTGAATGTCAGAAATGTATATTTGTGAATGTTGAGATGTTATATTGGTTTCACTGGTAAAAATAAATAATTGAAATGGGTATATATTTGTTTTTTGTTAAGTTGCCTAATAATTATGCACAGTAATAGTCACCTGCACACACAGATATCCCCCTAAAATAGCTATAACTAAAAACAAACTAAAAACTACTTCCAAAACTATTCAGCTTTGATATTAATGAGTTTTTTGGGTTCATTGAGAACATGGTTGTTGTTCAATAATAAAATGAATCCTCAAAAATACAACTTGCCTAATAATTCTGCACTCCCTGTATTAGAAATGCTTATGCAATGATAAATGCCGACAGCGATCTCTGCTCGCACTATGATAAACCCTTGTGGTAAAATGGCCTCACTTTATTCAATTAAAAACCATGTACACAAAACCCTCCAGAACACACATATTAAGTAGCACCTATCTTACACATTTCATACAAATTATGATCACAATCCTTAAATTGAACCAACTTCTATATTTTTCCAACACATTTAGTTTTGTCATCCCTGTTACATTAATTGGTCTCTTATAGACACTCCTCAACACAATCTGCACTTACAAAACTCACTGCTTTTCTTTCTCTAGGTGCAGTATGATCTAGTTGTCTCTGCTTTCTCTCTAAATGAACTTGACAGTTTTTCTGAGCGTGAAAAGATTATTTGTGCCTTGTGGCGAAAAACTGGAAACTTTTTGGTGAGTGACATCTCAGGAGTATCCCACAACAGCTAACCCTCCAGTTAGCACCTTTGCTTATACTTAACAACCTATATCTACCGTATTTAATTTCAATGGCATTGCCCTTTGAGTATAATATTGAGCCTCTCTTTTATTTTTCTAAGGTATTAGTTGAGAATGGCACAAGAGAAGGACATCATCTATTGATGGAAGCTCGTGAGACTATTTTGAGGGTAAGTTATCATACACCTTCATACTTTATTTCATATGTGGATTACTTTTTGTATTACTGCAGGAAAGTATGTTGGCCAGCCAAAGGCTTATGGCCCATGTACTATCCCTTCTTTTATCTGTCTCCCAACTTTAATAATTTGTATACTTTTTGGATTTTAAACGTGTTTTGCAGCACTTTCATGGGAACTAGAGTTATTTATATTCAACATATGGTTCTGTGATATAGTAATTAAACATTTGGCTTTTACCCCACAACTCCCGTCTTCAAAACACAGAATTCTCACCAACATTTTTATTTATACAGATTAAACTGTGGGAATAATTTACCTGTTCTCTCTATATTTCGGTTTATCCCTGTTCTCATACATTAGACTTACAGTATTTATGATTCTTGGTTTGTGTCATTTGCATAAGAGTAAGTTATGCCATATGTTTTATTAATTAACTTAATTTCATATAATGTTTGAATTTGAGTATATAGAAATAATTTTAAATTTAAAAAATTGCCCCTCATTTGGACACTCATTGCATTAAAAATACTAACTTTTAGCACATGAAGCCCTAGATTTCAGTCAGCAAATCTTTTAAATGCGCCTTCTTCAATGACATATTGTCACCAAGCAATGTACAGTATATGGGAAAAATAGAAACTTCTTAATGTTTTTTGTAACTTTTTTTTGCTCACAGGGAGGTGACAAAGAAATCTGGGATCCACGACCACCACATGTGTTTGCACCTGTAAGAAATAGAGGTTTAATGGCTATTAATTATGTGTGCATTGTTGTCTTATTGCTAATTTTAAATCACTATCTGCATTTCAATCTCTTTCATTGTACTAGTTATTGTGTTACTCTTAGTCATAACTCTTATATATATATATATATATATATATATATATATATATATATATATATATATATATATATATATATATATATATATATTGTCTTTATGTTTTAGTCTTTGTAATCTCTTTATCTACCATTCCTAGTGTCCACACCAGCTACCGTGTCCCAGACTTGCAGAACAATTCCAGGTTCCCTGTAACTTCACCCAGAAATACAAACCACTGGATCTTAGCTGGGTAAGTCACCAATGCTCAGTATTTTTCATTGGAACTATCCAGTAGACTAGTGTGACATTCTAAGACAGCAGAAAATGAATTACATTTCTCTCACTGTCTTGTAATTTAAACATTAAGGTACAGATTACAAGTGGAGCACAAAAATGTTATTGATACAGTGTGTTAACATTACTCAAGGACAATACCACCTCCATTCCTGCGCTCATATTACAAGTCCACAGTTATATTTTATCACTTGAGCGATAGTCTAGTGCACATTAGCTCAGGTACATTAAATCCCTCACATTATAGAATTCTATGGGCGTTTGCAGTAAAATTCATGATAGATAATGTCCAAGCACTAAACCAAAGAAGTGCAAACAAATCTGTTCAAGTAGTGGAGTTCTTTATTTTCTTCTGTAATATATTATTTCAATGAAACTTAAAGGGACACTGAACCCAAAAGTTTTCTTTTGTGATTCAAATAGAGCATGCCATTTCTCCAACATTGGTGTGTCCGGTCCACGGCGTCATCCATAACTTGTGGGAATATTCTCCTCCCCAACAGGAAATGGCAAAGAGCACAGCAAAAGCTGTCCATATAGTCCCTCCCAGGCTCCGCCCCCCCCCAGTCATTCTCTTTGCCGCTCTGAACAAGTAGCATCTCCACGGAGATGGTGAAGAGTATGGGGTGTTTAGTTGTAGTTTTTATTCTACTATCAAGAGTTTGTTATTTTAAAATAGTGCTGGTATGTACTATTTGCTCTGAAACAGAAAAAGATGAAGAGTTCTGTTTGTGAGAGGAGTATGATTTTAGCAGCAGTAACTAAAATCGATTGCTGTTCCCACACAGGACTGTTGAGATGAGATAACTTCAGTTGGGGGGAGCAGTTGGCAGACTTTTCTGCTTAAGGTATGACTAGCCATATTTCTAACAAGACTGTGTAATGCTGGAAGGCTGTCATTTTTCCCCTCATGGGGATCGGTAAGCCATTTTCTTAGTCTCAAACAGAATAAAGGGCTTAATATGGGCTATAAAACTGGTAGACACTTTTATGGGCTAGATCGATTGCTTTATTTAGGCATTTTATACAGTTTGATGTTGAAATTCACACTTTATAACTTTGGGGAACGTTTTTTTTACGTCAGGCACTGGTTTAGACACCTTCTCAGTCAGGAAGGGCCTTCTCTGTAGTAGGCAGAGCCTCATTTTCGCGCCATTACTGCGCAGTTACTTTTGAGAGCAATACATGCAGCTGCATGTGTGTGGGTCTGGAATTAGTTGAAAAGGTTCCTAGAAGGCTTCATTTCGTATCGTATACTCCCCTGGGTTTGGTGAAGTCGCAGCAAAGGCTGGGGCTGGGACTGTAAGGGGTTTAAAACTGTAAAATGCTCCGGTTTCCACATTTTAAGGGTTAACAGCCTGAAATTTGGAGTGCAATGCTTTGAATGCTTTAAGACACTGTGGTGAAAATTTGGTTAAATTTGAACAATTTCTTCATAGTTTTTCACATATTCAGTAATAAAGTGTGCCCTGTTTAAAATTTAAAGAGACAGTAACGGTTTTGTTTTAAAACGGTTTTTGTACTTTATTGACAAGCTTAAGCCTGTTTAACATGTCTGTGCCTTCAGATAGACTATGTTCTGTGTGTATGGAAGCCAAAGTGTCTCCCCCTTCAAATATGTGTGATAATTGTGCCATAGCGTCCAAACAAAGTAAGGACAGTAATGCCACAGATAGTAAAGTTGCCCAAGATGATTCATCAGATGAAGGGAGTAGACATAGTTCTACATCATCTCCTTCTGTGTCTACACCAGTTTTGCCCACGCAGGAGACCCCTATTACTTCTAGCGTGCCAATGCTTGTTACTATGCAACAATTGACAGCAGTAATGGATAACTCCATAGCAAATATTTTATCCAAAATGCCTGCATTTCAGAGAAAGCGCGATGGCTCTGTTTTAAACACTGTAGAGCAGGAGGGCGCTGATGATAATTGCTCTGTCATACCCTCACACCAATCGGAAGTGGCTATGAGGGAGGTTTTGTCAGATGGGGAAATTTCTGATTCAGGAGAATTTCTCAGCAGGCAGAACCTGATGTTGTGACATTTAAATTTAAATTAGAGCATCTCCGCGCACTGCTTAAGGAGGTGCTATCTACTCTGGATGATTGTGACAGCTTGGTCATCCCAGAAAAATTGTGCAAGATGGACAAGTTCCTAGAGGTCCCGGTGCACCCCGACGCTTTTCCAATACCCAAGCGGGTGGCGGGCATAGTGAATAAGGAGTGGGAGAAGCCTGGCATACCTTTTGTCCCTCCTCTTATATTTAAGAAATTATTTCCTATGGTCGACCCCAGAAAGGACTTATGGCAAACAGTCCCTAAGGTCGAGGGGGCAGTTTCTACACTAGCCAAATGCACGACCATTCCTATTGAGGATAATTGTGCTTTCAAAGATCCTATGGATAAAAAATTGGAGGGTTTGCTTAAAAAGATTTTTGTACAGCAAGGTTACCTCCTTCAACCTATTTCGTGTATTATTCCTGTCACTACAGCAGCGTGGTTCTGGTTCGAAGAACTAGAAAAGTCGCTCAGTAGAGAGACTCCGTATGAGGAGGTTATGGACAGAATTCACGCACTTAAGTTAGCTAATTCCTTTATTTTAGATGCCGCTTTGCAGTTAGCTAGATTAGCGGCGAAAAATTCAGGGTTTGCAATTGTGGCGCGCAGATCGCTCTGGCTAAAATCTTGGTCAGCGGATGTATCTTCCAAGACAAAATTGCTTAATATTACTTTCAAGGGTAAGACCCTCTTTGGGCCAGAATTGAAAGAGATTATTTCAGATATCACTGGGGGTAAGGGCCATGCCCTCCCACAAGATAGGCCTTTCAAGGCTAAGAATAAGTCCAATTTTCGTTCCTTTCGCAATTTCAGGAACGGACCGGCCTCCAACTCTGCAGCCTCTAGACAAGAGGGTAATGCTTCCCAGACCAAACCAGCTTGGAAACCGATGCAATGCTGGAACAAGGGTAAACAGGCCAAGAAACCTGCTGCTACTACCAAGACAGCATGAAGGGGTAGCCCCCGATCCGGGACCGGATCTAGTAGGGGGCAGACTCTCTCTCTTTGCTCAGGCCTGGGCAAGAGATGTTCAGGATCCCTGGGCACTAGAAATAGTCTCTCAGGGTTATCTTCTAGAATTCAAGGAACTACCCCCAAGGGGAAGGTTCCACATCTCTCGTTTATCTTCAAACCAAATAAAGAGATAGGCATTCTTACATTGTGTAGAGGACCTGTTAAAAATGGGAGTGATACACCCAGTTCCAACTGTAGAACAAGGACTGGGGTTTTACTCAAATCTGTTTGTAGTTCCCAAAAAAGAGGGAACCTTCAGACCAATTCTGGATTTAAAGATTCTAAACAAATTTCTCAGAGTGCCATCATTCAAAATGGAAACTATTCGAACGATTCTACCTACAATCCAGGAGGGTCAATTTATGACTACTGTGGATCTAAAGGATGCGTATCTACATATTCCTATCCACAAAGATCATCATCAGTTCCTAAGGTTCGCCTTTCTGGACAATCATTACCAGTTTGTAGCTCTCCCATTCAGGCTAGCCACTGCTCCAAGGATTTTCACAAAGGTACTCGGGTCCCTTCTAGCGGTTCTAAGACCAAGGGGCATTGCAGTGGCACCTTACTTGGACGACATTTTAATACAAGCGTCGTCTCTTTCAAAGGCAAAGGCTCACACAGACATCGTTCTGGCCTTTCTCAGATCTCACGGGTGGAAGGTGAACATAGAATCTTGTCCATCTTAGGGACAATAATAGATTCTTTAGAAATGAAGATTTTCCTGACAGATGTCAGAAAGTCAAAGCTTCTAAACGCTTGTCAAGTTCTTCACTCTGTTCTACGGCCTTCCATAGCTCAGTGCATGGAAGTAGTAGGGTTGATGGTTGCAGCAATGGACATAGTTCCTTTTGCGCAAATTCATCTAAGACCATTACAACTGTGCTGACCCAGGATCACCTGTCCCAGGGAATGAGCTTCCGCAGACCAGAGTGGGTCATCGTCACGACCGACGCCAGTCTATTAGGCTGGGGCGCGGTCTGGGATTCCCTGAAAGCTCAGGGTCTATGGTCCAGGGAAGAGTCTCTTCTCCCGATAAACATTCTGGAACTGAGAGCGATATTCAATGCTCTCAGGGCTTGGCCTCAACTAGCAAAGGCCAGATTCATAAGATTCCAATCAGACAACATGACGACGGTTGCTTACATCAATCATCAGGGGGGAACAAGGAGTTCCCTGGCGATGAGAGAGGTGACCAAAATCATCAAATGGGCGGAGGATCACTCCTGCCACCTATCTGCGATCCACATCCCAGGAGTGGAAAACTGGGAGGCGGATTATCTGAGTCGTCAGACCTTCCATCCGGGGGAGTGGGAACTCCACCCGGAGGTATTTGCCCAATTGACCCAATTATGGGGCATTCCAGACATGGATCTGATGGCGTCTAGTCAGAACTTCAAGGTTCCTTGCTACGGGTCCAGATCCAGGGATCCCAAGGCGACTCTAGTGGATGCATTAGTGGCGCCTTGGACCTTCAACCTAGCTTATGCGTTTCCACCATTCCCTCTCATTCCCAGGCTGGTAGCCAGGATCAAACAGGAGAAGGCCTCTGTGATTTTGATAGCTCCTGCGTGGCCACGCAGGACTTGGTATGCAGACCTGGTGAATATGTCATCGGCTCCACCATGGAAGCTACCTTTGAGACAGGATCTTCTAGTACAAGGTCCATTCGAACATCCAAATCTAGTTTCTCTCCAGCTGACGGCTTGGAAATTGAACGCTTGATGTTATCTAAGCGTGGGTTTTCGGATTCTGTGATAGATACTCTGGTACAAGCCAGAAAACCTGTGACTAGAAAGATTTACCATAAAATATGGAAAACATATATCTGTTGGTGTGAATCCAAGAGATTCTCATGGAGTAAGATTAAAATTCCTAGGATCCTTTCCTTTCTCCAAGAAGGTTTGGATAAGGGATTATCAGCGAGTTGTCTAAAAGGACAGATTTCTGCATTATCTGTCTTGTTACACAAACGACTGGCAGCTGTGCCAGATGTTCAAGCTTTTGTTCAGGCTTTGGTCAGGATCAAGCCTGTTTACAGACCTTTGACTCCTCCCTTGAGTCTAAATTTAGTTCTTTCAGTTCTTCAAGCGGTTCCGTTTGAACCCTTACACTCCATAGATATCAAGTTGTTATCTTGGAAAGTTCTGTTTTTGGTTGCTATTTCTTCTGCGAGATGAGTTTCTGAATTATCTGCTCTGCAGTGTAATCCGCCCTATCTGGTGTTTCATTCAAATAAGGTTGTTTTACGTACTAAACCTGGTTTCCTTCCAAAAGTTGTTTCCAACAAGAATATTAACCAGGAAATAGTTGTGCCTTCTTTGTGCCCGAATCCAGTTTCAAAGAAGGAACGTTTGTTACACAATTTAGATGTAGTCCGTGCTTTAAAGTTCTATTTAGAAGCAACAAAGGATTTCAGACAAACGTCTTCTCTGTTTGTCGTTTATTCTGGCAAGAGGAGAGGTCAAAAAGCTACTGCTACCTCTCTTTCCTTTTGGCTGATAAGCATCATCCGATTGGCTTACGAGACTGCCGGACGGCAGCCTCCTGAACGAATCACAGCTCACTCTACTAGGGCTGTGGCTTCCTCATGGGCCTTCAAGAATGAGGCTTCTGTTGATCAGATATGTAAGGCAGCGACTTGGTCTTCTCTGCACACTTTTGCCAAATTCTACAAATTTGATACTTTTGCTTCTTCGGAGGCTATTTTTGGGAGAAAGGTTTTGCAAGCCATGGTGCCTTCTGTTTAGGTAACCTGATTGGCTCCCTCCCTTCATCCGTGTCCTAAAGCTTTGGTATTGGTTCCCACAAGTTATGGATGACGCCGTGGACCGGACACACCAATGTTGGAGAAAACAGAATTTATGCTTACCTGATAAATTACTTTCTCCAACGGTGTGTCCGGTCCACGGCCCGCCCTGGTTTTTTAATCAGGTTTAATAAATTTCTTTCTTTAACTACAGTCACCACGGCACCCTATAGTTTCTCCTTTTTTTCTCCTGTCCGTCGGTCGAATGACTGGGGGGGCGAAGCCTGGGAGGGACTATATGGACAGCTTTTGCTGTGCTCTTTGCCATTTCCTGTTGGGGAGGAGAATATTCCCACAAGTTATGGATGACGCCGTGGACCGGACACACCGTTGGAGAAAGTAATTTATCAGGTAAGCATAAATTCTGTTTTTAAGCAACTTTCTAATTCACTCCTATTAGCAATTTTTCTTCATTCTCTTGGTATCTGTATTCGAAAAAGAAGGCATCTAAGCTTTTTTGGGTTCAGAACTCTGGATAGCACTTTTTTATTGGTGGATGAAGTTATCCACCAATCAGCAAGGACAACCCAGGTTGTTCACCAAAAATGGGCCGGCATCTAAACTAGGGGTAAATTAGAAAGTTGCTTAAAATGTCAAGCTCTTTCTGAATCACAAAAGAAAAAAATTGGTTTCAGTGTCCCTTTAAGCATAAAAACTTTACACACAAATACATCTTTAGCCACTTCCCAGTCCCGCCCCTTGCCATATACCATAATCCCTTTAATTCTGCCATTAATAAGCCTTTTTTTCCTAAGTATTACATCTAAACATAAATCTTTTCTTTCCATAGCTTTTTGTGTGTTTTTGTTATGCAAACTAGTAAGCAATAATCATTTACTTCATGTCTCAATAAAATCTAAACTTTAAAGCTGTGTTTTGGATTGTGCTTGGGGGCAGCACTTAAAGGGACATGACACCCACATTTTTTCTTTTATGATTTATTTATGATTTAGAAAGAGAATGCAATTTTAAAAATCTTTCTAATTTAATTATATTATCTAATTTGTTTTATTCTCTTGATATTCTTTTCTGAAAAGCATATCTAGATATGCTCAGTAGCTGCTGATTGGTTGCTGCACATAGAAACCTCGTGTGATTGGCTCACCATGTGCATTGCTTTTTCTTCAACTAAGGATATCTTAAAAATGAAGCAAAATAAATAATGGAAGTAAATTGTAATGTTGTTAAAATTTATATTCTCTATCTGAATCATGAAAGAAAGATTTTGGGTTTAGTGGCCCTTTTACTAAAAACAATGCCTGTAATTTTCATTAAAAGTAAAGGCCGCAAATACGTTTTGGCCGCATTAAGTTGCTTTGGTTAACATTCTAACCATCCACTTGCAATACCAGAATGTGGGTTATTCTTTGCTAGAGACCCAGAGCAAGATAACGCACCATGCACTATCAATTACACTGCACTTGTAATCAGCGCCTAATTTTTTTTTCCATTTCAGTATTGCACTTTTTTTCTTTTTTAATTAAAGAAAACTGTAAGTTGCCTCTTTTAATTCCTTTTCATTTACTTTTCCCACAGAATCAACCGCAACGCTCTGAGAAATTTTCCTTCCTGATAATCTCCCGTGGCTGTGTAGGTGGAGTTGACTCTCTGTGGCCACGTGTGATTGCTCCTGTGCTCCAAAGACCACGGCATGTGCATTGTCACACATGCAGTGCTGATGGCAACATACATCATGAAGTCATCACTGCAAGGAGACATGGACGGTATGATTTACATCCATATACAAATGCTACAAAACTAGTTATATGTGTAACTCTTATAGGAGATAAACTGTACCCTATCTGTGACAGCCATAGATATCAGCACATTGATTCCTGTACTATGAGTAAAGCATACTTATTTTATTATTAAACACAGGAATTACATATTGCTGTACTTTTTACATGTAAATGCTGTGTCATCATTACTCTAAATCACTTAAACTTATTTTTTGCATAAACTACTTGTAAAACAGCTACAGTTACTACTGTACTGAAATGCAATATAATACCAACAGCAGCCTCATTGTTGTATAAAAATATCTGATTATAAGTTTTATTTTTGTCTGATTCAAGTAACTATTTAATAAGATACAAACCGTTGATGCTTGTAACACAAGGATACTAAAATATCCACTTCATAAAATATCCGCTTTGTCACGTAGCTCCTCATTTAGAATTACTATACATCTAGGGCATAAGTACATCTAGTGCTGCACGTACAGATATTTGATGGACATATATGGTACTGTATTAAAGGCTTACTTGTAGTTGATAATGATTTATTTGTCTCTCAGGGATCTCTATCGTTGTGCAAGAAACAGTGAGTGGGGTGACCTTCTTCCTGTGCTACCCCCAGAGACTTCTGGGTCTGAGGAGACTGAAAACTGCAATGAGTCTTGACCAATAAGATCACATTTGTCTTGTCCAAAAAAGTAACAGGCAAAAGTAACAGACTGTTCCCTCTTCATTTTCAAGAGTGCATACTATATGTCAGGAGTGAAGTTACTGAACCTTATGTTTAATTATGATTGTATTATAAACTATAATACTTTTGGAAGCTACATTAATGGTAAGTGGTTTGCTTACTATTGAGTGACCCCAGCAGTTAGATTTTCAAGAAGGAAAAGATGCACAAAAGGCTCCAAACATGGAAACTGTAATTTAGTAAAACTAATAAAACAAACAAATAACATTTTATTTCACTTAGTTTTCCTAAGATCTATTCTCAACAAATTACTTTTAAATAATAAATATGTAGCATGTTGCTGTTTGGATAACGAATTGTATTTGTATAATTGTTTTGTTTAATATGTTTCATATACATTTTATAATTTGTTTTTTGGATTTCCCTTCATCCTATGTATTTTGTTCATGCATTGGTGGGTTAAAGATGTCACATGAGGTGTGCATTTATTTGTTAATTATTAATAGAAAATTCAAATTTCACATATTTCCTCCCCTACTGATCTCTGAAGTAAGACACAAGAGTGCACTAAGAAAAATGAAAGATCCCCTATAGTCCCATCCTCACTTTTCTGGACTGTTTATTAATGCATTTATTTATGACTACACCTGCTTGAAAGTTCATCAACCAACCCTCCGACTTCATCTGACTAGTTTGTCTTTCTTACTTTGCAAATTACATCATATTATTTGAGGACTTTAAGCAGTGAATAGGATATGTTACTATACATTTCATATGTTTTACTGGACAGTTTTAAAACAAACAAATTGAAAAATTACTCTATTTATGCAAATTGCATTTTGTTATAATAACAAAATATGCAATTTTCTAATTATGAAAGCAAATACTTGATTGGTAGAAAAAAGTATCTTAGCATAGCGTAACTCTATATTTGGGTTGTTTGAAACAAAGCTCTCTGTTCACCTAAGGGCTTTATTCTCTAATGTTTGTTGGCATGGAGTGAGATCACCGAGTGGGAGCTGCCTCCCATAGAAAGTAAGAATGGGACTGATGATACATCTTTTTTAAGCAAATGGAAATCAAATTGGGATGTTTTCGGAATGCTTTAATTTGTATCTGCTTCTAGTTTTCCATGAATATCGATTTCTGTCATTGCAATAAGTGCATTGTGTAGTATGAGAAAAACTCACTTGCTTTCATTTGATGAGATAAAACAGCCTGTGGGTGTAATGCTTAGGGATTGAAGTAAGACCTGTGAAAGAACTTCAGAAATGCCCAATAAACGCCCCTGTTCTGGCTCCAAGATGGCGACACTTTTTTTTTTTTTTTTTTCTGTATGAGAATGCAGTTTATTTAAAAATGAAATAAAGGCTTCAGTAGACAAAAATAAATCAGGGAAAATGTTACCATAATAAATGGAGGTAGTCATTTTCAAAGTACCATTTGTATTCCATTCCTCACTTTAGTTTTGCCATCACTGGTTTACTAGTTATTCCTTGATTTGGATTCAAGGGTAAACGTATTATGTAGCGGCTGCTGATCTCCGCATCAAAAGCTCACAAAACAAAAATAAATCCTCCCTGGAGAATGCAAAGGAACACACATTCAGAGCTAGGAGGGAACTGGCTGCAGGAACTTTGACTTTGTAAGTGATACTCATTTTCCTATAGACAAAGGGCTTCTTTTATCAAGCAGCTGCTTCAGAGTCCCATCGTTTCAGACTTAACGAGAGTTAAGAAGCAAAGGTCATAAGAAGACTGCTCCTTAACCTGTCCGTCACATAAAAGGTGGCAGATTAAAATCATCCCGATCAACCATTCAGGTAGATTTACAGCCCTTGCTAGTGATAGATTGTCACCAACGAGCAGGAGACGGCATTGTACAAGCATTACTAGTGGAATGCCTGTGCAATGGTAAATGCGGACAGCAAAAGCTCACAGCGATGTCCGCTTGACCCTTAATTAATGTGTAGTTTTTAGTAGAATTTGAAACGGTTTCTTTTTTTTTAAATTGTCACTGTGCTACAGCTGTGTGGGTGTAACTGTCACTTTTCTACAGCCGTTTGTGTAACTGTCACTGTGCTACAGGCATGTGTGCATCTGTGCTACAATAGGGTGACCACATTTCCAGACTGCCATTCAGGGACCTCCTCCTCCCCCCCCCCAAAAAAAGGGGATGATTTTGATACCTTTTTTTTTGCTAATTTTTGAAAGGGAACCCCCCCCCAGTGGTCACCAGTTTAGACAGGTGGTATACAATGTGCACCTGCTTTAACAATGTCACTTATAGCGGCATACTTTGTACATCACCCATCCCATCTGGGACACTTATTTTGCAGAGTGCACTGGATCGAAGTTATGTTTCAGATTGCTATAAACATATCTGCCTGTGCAGTTTTTAGTATTTGTGATTGCGTGCCGCACATAATTACTGGCTACCTTCACATGTCATACTTATAAATGTGTTAGCCATCTTTTAAGAAATAGAAAACAAGTTGCAAAAAATTATTTTTGTTTTCTCAATGACCAAGAACTTTTAAAAAATATGTACACATTACTAACCATCCTATATAATAAAAGGCCAGGTATGTTTGTCAGATGCATTCATGCGCAGTAGAGACTGCAGAGGACAAACATACCTGGCCTTGAACAGCAGAGGAGTGCGCACTGCGGAAGCTGCCTGGTGGGGGCGTGGCCAGGTGTGCCGTGATGGGGGCGTGACCGGGCATGCTGTGGGGGCGTGGCCAAAAGTGACGAGGAGGCATGGCCAACGGGAGCACACTTGAAGGGCGTGGCCAACGGGAGAGACCAAAAGATAGGAGGGAAAGAGAGAAAGCGAGCAAAAGTGGGGGGGAGAGAGGGGAGAGCGAGCGCAAAAGAGGGGGGAGAGAGAGAGAGCAAAAGAGGGGGAGAGAGAGCAGAAGAGGGGGGGAGAGAGCTCGATTGAGAGGCGGGAGAGAGAGCTCAAAAGAGGCGGGAGAGAGAGCTCAAGAGAGGCGGGAGAGAGAGCTCAAGAGAGGCGGGAGAGAGAGCTCAAAAGAGAGGCGGGAGAGAGAGCTCAAAAGAGAGGCGGGAGAGAGAGCTCAAAATAGAGGCGGGAGAGAGAGCTAAAAAGAGAGGGGGGAGAGAGAGGGAGCAAGAGTTGGAACTGCAGTACTTAAAAAATTGGCCCGTATACAGGACTTTAGGACTAGTATATAATAACCGACAAATCCACATATTTCTTAATATATAAATAACAGATATGTTACTATAAATATATTTTTGAAAATATAATACTAACAAGACAGTAAATTATAATAGTAAATGTAATATCTCTAAAATATTAATGCTGTATCTAATTCAACTGGCAATATGACCATAATCAAATCCTTCCATATTAGACCACATGGCACCAGCTAAATATCTTTTGTTTTCAACACTTATGTCTAAATGTGTATTTCTTTTGACTTCTTGCACAAGTTTTTTACAAAGCTGTAAAAATAATAACAGCCCATGTTAAAATTGATTTTCACCTGAAGTTCAGATTTTATTAGATCAATGCTACATCTATTCCTTGTGTCGGACTAGCACAATCCCATAGGGTTGCCACCTCAGCCATGTTTTCCTGGACACTTATGAGTTACACATGCTGCAGGGTGTGCAGGGAGGAACATGTATTGTGTTTCTGGATAGCACTATTCATATTCCTCCCTGCACACCCTGCAGCATGTGTAACTAAGTGTTCTGTATTTTAAGGGACGGATGGCAACCCTACCCATCATGCTGAAGACTCTTTCAACTCCTGCATTTGAGCATGGAATATTAATGACAAATGCAACAACTTTCAAGAGGTTTGGCAGTTTCTCAGGTCCAGCTTTCATGAATAGTGTTGACCATTTAACATCAGTGTTGAGATCATCTGCTTCAGTACTGGTAGAAAATGTTCCAAAGTGTGGACAAACACAAGCATATTCTTCATTAAAGGTCATTTATTGAAAGAGAATCTAAATTCAGAGCTTCAACTGCTTCCACCAGGTTATCTAACTTAAAGGTTTGCTTCAAATTTAAGCACCGAATTTTAGACAAATAGTTTTTGTCTGAAAAATCAAACCACTGTTCTGTTAAATACTGAACAGGTTTTTTATAAAAGTTTAGGAATTCTGATTCTATTTTTCTTTGCTTGCAGATGAGGTAGTTTCTTTAAAGATTTCCCAACAAGGTATCTAAAAAATGGTCTGTCTGTCTTTGGATTAGTTTGCCTTCCACTGATGTCATGATCTCATAAACATCAACTGCAATCAAATCTCTTAACTCCAGTTTTAACATAAGTTACAATATAAAGTGGGGGAAGCAGAGTGATTTAAACAGGAGGCTTATATAAATAAATAGTATCTGAAATAATTTCTGATTTTGTATATAATAAGACTACCTGCCGCAGGTCAAAAGCTAAGAGCAAGTAACAACAAAGTAATTGTACAAGATTATACAATTAAGTATAAAGAGCTTTTTATCTGCGCTAGAAAGTAAGGATTTTGCTTATAGTATATTTGTCATCCGTTTAACATTGATAAAAATTAAAATTATCATTCACTCTAAATAACTTTTCAAAATGTCTTAAAAAATGAAGGAAGAGAAAACACACACACAAACAGCTTGAGCTCATATTATTAACAACGCTTAAACCAGCAATAAAACTGGGACACCCATTCAAATAATGAAGCTGAATATAAACCAGCAGTGACTATAACAGACCATCAAAAGCCCTTACAATTCGAGGGCTAAATTTAAATTATTTATATATATATATATATATATATATATATATATATATATATATGAGATCAGTTTGTAAGCAGGATAAAACGACGGAGAGACAGGGCTACTCCGAAAGACCCCTAACTGATCTCAATATATATATATATATATATATATATATATATATATATACACACACACATATACACCACAATATTCAAATCCAGCAGTTAGCTTAAAATGTTAATGATAAAAATAATTTAAATTTAGCCCTCGAATTGTAAGGGCTTTTGATGGTCTGTTATAGTCACTGCTGGTTTATAAAAATGTAAGCAAGGATAGAGGCGCCTATGGTGCAGGTAAATGGTGGTACAAAGAGTGCTAATAGCCCACTCAAACACAATGTACTCACATTTATTGAAGGCACTCACTTGTGCCTATAGAGGCAGGCTGGATTTTAGCAGCAATCCAGCTGGCTGTAACCGGGTGGAAAGGCTGGTTCGTGGGTGTCAGAGTGCAGGAACTCTATAGTAGCATAGCAAGGTGGTACCAAAATAACACTGAGAGTGGATGTATAATAAAAAATGGATTTATTTAAAACATATTAAAAAAGTTATTCCACTCATCACAGTGTTAAAAACAGCTGGTACATCAGGAATACATGCGACGCGTTTCTCAGTTACAACTGTTTCATCATGGTTTATATTCAACTTCATTATGTGAATGGGTGTCCCAGTTTTATTGCTGGTTTAAGCGTTTTTAATCATATGAGCTCAAGCTGTTTGTGTGTGTTTTCTCTTCCTTAATTTTTTAAGACATTTTGAATAAAGTTATTTAGCGTGAATGATAATTTAATTTTTATGTTAAACGGATGACAAATATACTATAAGCAGAATCCTTACTTTTCTAAAGCAGATAAAAAGCTCCAGTTTTAATATAGCTGTCTGAAAAATAGGCAAGCAGTTGTGTAAAAAAACAATATTTATGCTTACCTGATAAATTTATTTCTCTTGTGGTGTATCCAGTCCACGGATCATCCATTACTTGTGGGATATTCTCCTTCCCAACAGGAAGCTGCAAGAGGATCACCCACAGCAGAGCGGTCTATATAGCTCCTCCCCTAACTGCCACTACCAGTCATTCGACCGAAGACAAGCAAGAGAAAGGAGAAACTATAGGGTGCAGTGGTGACTATAGTTTAAAAATAAAAAACACCTGCCTTAAAATGACAGGGCGGGCCGTGGACTGGATACACCACAAGAGAAATAAATTTATCAGGTAAGCATAAATTTTGTTTTCTCTTGTAAGGTGTATCCAGTCCACGGATCATCCATTACTTGTGGGATACCAATACCAAAGCTATAAGACACGGATGAAGGGAGGGACAAGGCAGGCGCTTAAACGGAAGGCACCACTGCCTGCAAGACCTTTCTCCCAAAAATAGCCTCCGAAGAAGCAAAAGTATCAAATTTATAGAATTTTGAAAAAGTATGAAGCGAAGACCAAGTTGCCGCCTTACAAATCTGTTCAACAGAAGCCTCATTTTTAAAAGCCCATGTGGAAGCTACCGCTTTAGTAGAATGAGCTGTAATCCTTTCAGGAGGCTGCTGGCCAGCAGTCTCATAAGCTAAGCGTATTATACTCCTTAGCCAAAAAGAAAGAGAGGTTGCCGAAGCCTTTTGGCCTCTCCTCTGTCCAGAGTAGACAACAAACAATGCAAATGTTTGACGAAAATCTTTAGTAGCTTGTAAATAAAACTTTAAAGCACGAACCACGTCAAGATTGTGTAAAAGACGTTCCTTCTTTGAAGAAGGATTAGGACACAGTGACGGTACAACAATCTCCTGATTGATATTTTTATTAGATACCACCTTAGGTAAAAAAACAGGTTTGGTACGTAACACTACCTTATCTGCATGAAAAATTAGATAAGGGGAATCACATTGTAAAGCAGATAACTCTGAAACTCTTCGAGCCGAGGAGATAGCTACTAAAAACAGAACCTTCCAGGATAAGAGCTTAATATCTATGGAATGCAAAGGTTCAAACGGAACCCCTTGAAGAACCTTAAGAACTAAATTTAAACTCCAAGGCAGAGCAACAGGTTTAAACACAGGCTTGATTCTGACTAAAGCCTGACAAAACGCCTGCACGTCTGGAACCTCAGCCAGACGTTTGTGCAAAAGAATAGACAGAGCAGAAATCTGTCCCTTTAAGGAACTAGCTGACAAACCCTTCTCCAATCCTTCTTGGAGAAAAGATAATATCCTAGGAATCCTGACCTTACTCCATGAGTAACCCTTGGATTCACACCAATGAAGATATTTACACCATATCTTATGATAGATTTTCCTGGTGACAGGCTTTCGCGCCTGTATTAAGGTATCAATGACCGACTCGGAGAAACCACGCTTTGATAAAATCAAGCGTTCAATCTCCAAGCAGTCAGCCGCAGAGAAATTAGATTTGGATGGTTGAAAGGACCCTGAAGTAGAAGGTCCTGTCTCAGAGGCAGAGTCCATGGTGGAAAGGATGACATGTCCACCAGATCTGCATACCAAGTCCTGCGTGGCCACGCAGGTGCTATCAAAATTACCGATGCTCTCTCCTGTTTGATCTTGGCAATCAGACGAGGGAGCAGAGGAAACGGTGGAAACACATAAGCCAGGTTGAAGAACCAAGGCGCTGCTAGAGCATCTATCAGCGCTGCCTTGGGATCCCTGGATCCGTAACAAGGAAGCTTGGCGTTCTGGCGAGACGCCATGAGATCCAGTTCTGGTTTGCCCCAATGTTGAATCAACTGTGCAAACACCTCCGGATGGAGCTCCCACTCCCCCGGATGAAAAGTCTGTCGACTTAGAAAATCTGCCTCCCAGTTCTCTACTCCTGGGATATGGATAGCTGATAGATGGCAAGAGTGAATCTCTGCCCATCGAATTATCTTTGAAACCTCCAACATCGCTAGGGAACTCCTTGTTCCCCCTTGATGGTTGATGTAAGCTACAGTCGTGATGTTGTCCGACTGAAATCTGATGAACCTCACTGCCGCTAGCTGAGGCCAAGCCTGAAGAGCATTGAATATCGCTCTTAGTTCCAGAATGTTTATCGGAAGGAGTGCCTCCTCCTGAGTCCACGACCCCTGAGCCTTCAGAGAGTTCCAGACTGCACCCCAGCCCAGAAGGCTGGCATCTGTTGTTACTATTGTCCAATCTGGCCTGCGGAAGGTCATACCTTTGGACAGATGGACCCGAGATAGCCACCAGAGAAGAGAATCCCTGGTCTCTTGATCCAGATTTAGTAGAGGGGACAAATCTGTGTAATCCCCATTCCACTGACTGAGCATGCAGAGTTGCAGCGGTCTGAGATGTAGGCGGGCAAACGGAACTATGTCCATTGCCGCTACCATTAAGCCGATTACTTCCATACACTGAGCCACCGAAGGGCGAGAAGTATAATAAAGAACACGGCAGGAAATTAGAAGTTTTGACAACCTGTCCTCTGTCAGGTAAATCCTCATTTCTACAGAATCTATCAGAGTTCCCATGAAGGAAACTCTTGTGAGAGGGGATAGAGAACTCTTTTTTTCGTTCACTTTCCACCCATGAGACCTCAGGAATGCCAGAACAATGTCCGTATGGGACTTGGCAATTTGGAAATTCGACGCCTGTATCAGAATGTCGTCTAAGTAAGGGGCTACTGCTATGCCCCGCGGCCTTAGGACCGCCAGAAGTGACCCCAGAACCTTCATAAAGATTCTTGGTGCTGTAGCTAACCCAAAGGGAAGAGCCACAAACTGGTAATGCCTGTCTAGGAAGGCGAACCTGAGAAACCGATGATGATCTTTGTGTATCGGAATGTGAAGATAAGCATCCTTTAAGTCCACGGTAGTCATGTATTGACCCTCCTGGATCATAGGTAGGATGGTTCGAATAGTCTCCATCTTGAAAGATGGGACCCTGAGAAATTTGTTTAGGATCTTGAGATCTAAGATTGGTCTGAAGGTTCCCTCTTTCTTGGGAACCACAAAGAGATTTGAATAGAAGCCTTGCCCCTGTTCCTCCTTTGGAACTGGGTGGATCACTCCCATAACTAGGAGGTCTTGAACACAATGTAAGAATGCCTCTCTCTTTATCTGGTCTGCAGATAATTGTGAGAGGTGAAATCTTCCTTTTGGGGAAGAAGCTTTGAAGTCCAGAAGATATCCCTGGGACACAATTTCCAACGCCCAGGGATCCTGGACATCTCTTGCCCAAGCCTGGGCGAAGAGAGAAAGTCTGCCCCCTACTAGATCCGTTACCGGATCGGGGGCTGATCTTTCATGCTGTCTTAGAGGTAGCAGCAGGCTTCTTGGCCTGCTTATCTTTGTTCCAGGCCTGGTTAGGTCTCCAGATCGGCTTGGACTGGGCAAAATTTCCCTCTTGTTTTGCATTAGAGGAAGTTGATGCCGCGCTCGTCTTAAAGTTTCGAAAGGCACGAAAATTTGTTTGTTTGGTCCTTAATTTATTAGACCTATCCTGAGGAAGGGCATGACCTTTTCCTCCAGTAATATCAGAAATGATCTCCTTCAGTCCAGGCCCGAATAGGGTCTGCCCCTTGAAGGGAATGTTGAGAAGCTTAAACTTTGAAGTAACGTCAGCTGACCAGGATTTAAGCCATAGCGCCCTACGCGCCTGAATAGCAAAACCTGAGTTCTTAGCCGTTAGTTTGGTTAAATGAACAACGTCGTCAGAAACAAATGAATTGGCTAGCTTAAGCGCTTTAAGCTTGTCAAGTATATCATCCAATGGAGTTTCTACCTGTAAGGCCTCTTCCAGAGACTCAAACCAGAAGGCCGCAGCAGCAGTGACCGGGGCAATGCATGCAAGAGGCTGGAGAATAAAACCTTGTTGAATAAACATTTTCTTAAGGTAACCCTCTAACTTTTTATCCATTGGATCTAGGAAAGTACAACTGTCCTCGACGGGGATAGTTGTACGCTTAGCTAGGGTAGAAACTGCTCCCTCCACCTTAGGGACCGTTTGCCATAAGTCCCGTGTAGCGGCATCTATTGGAAACATTTTCTTAAAAATAGGAGGGGGAGAGAACGGTACACCTGGTCTATCCCATTCCTTAGTAATAATGTCTGAAAACCTCTTAGGTATTGGAAAAACATCAGTGTAAACAGGCACTGCATAGTATTTATCCAATCTACACAATTTCTCTGGCACTATAATGGTGTCACAGTCATCCATAGTAGCTAAAACCTCCCTGAGCAACACACGGAGGTGTTTAAGCTTAAATTTAAATGTAGACATATCAGAATCAGGTTGAAGCATCTTCCCTGAGTCAGAAAAATCACCCACAGAAAGAAGCTCTCCTGCCTCAGCTTCTGCATATTGTGAGGGGATATCAGACATAGCTACTAAAGCGTCAGAGTGCTTTGTATTTTTTCTAGTCCCAGAGCTGTCTCGCTTTCCTTGTAAAGCTGGTAGTTTGGACAATACCGCTGTAAGGGTATGATCCATAACTGCCGCCATGTCTTGTAAAGTAAACGCCATGGGCGCGCTAGATGTACTTGGTGCCTCTTGAGCGGGAGTCAAAGGTTCTGACACGTGGGGTGAGTTAGTCGGCATAACTTCCCCCTTGTCAGTTTCCTCTGGTGATAAATCTTTTAAAGACAGAATATGATCTTTATAACTTAAAGTAAAATCAGTACATTTGGTACACATTCTAAGAGGGGGTTCCACAATGGCTTCTAAACATAATGAACAAGGAGTTTCCTCTATGTCAGACATGTTTAAACAGACTAGCAATGAGACCAGCAAGCTTGGAAAACACTTTGATAAATGTAAACAAGCAAAAAATAAAAACGGTACTGTGCCTTTAAGAGAAACAAATTTTGTCAGAAATTGAAAAACAGTGATAAAAAGCAGTTAATCTTACGAATTTTTTACAGTGTGTATAATAGACTAACAGAGCATTGCACCCACTTGCAAATGGATGATTAACCCCTTAGTTTCAAAACCGGATCAAAAAAATGATATAAACGTTTTTAAACAGTCACAACAAACTGCCACAGCTCTGCTGTGGCCCTACCTGCCCATATAACGATTTTGAAAGGCACAAAAACCCCTCAGAGAGGTCCTAAGTGTTCAGGAGACTCCTTCAGGGAAACTGGATGTCTCAAGCTGCAAAATCTGATGCGCATTTAGGTTCGAAAATAGGCCCCTCCCACCCTGCATTCACAGTGAGAGGGCCTAACAAAACTAACCCTAGGCAAAATCTAGCCAGCCATGTGGAAAAAACTGGGCCCCAATAAAGTTTTATCACCAATATGTATAAAAAAACGTTTAAAACACTTTCCAGCAAACGTTTTATTTTTCAGTAATGTGAGAAAGTAATAAGAATATTACCTTTTACAGCAAGCATGATACAAGTCGTTATTAAATCACTAATCAGGCTTGCCTTAAATAACTCCGGTATTAACAGCATTTTCTAGCATATTCTTTCTCTAGAAAAATTTAAACTGCACATACCTCATAGCAGGAGACCCTGCACGCCATTCCCCCAGCTGAAGTTATTTCTCTCTTCAGTTATGTGTGAGAACAGCAATGGATCTTAGTTACAACCTGCTAAGATCATCAAAGACCACAGGCAGACTTTTCTTCTATTTTCTGCTTGAGGCTAAAATAGTACAACTCCGGTACCATTTGAAAATAACAAACTTTTGATTGAAGATAAACTAAATAAAAAACACCACATCTCTCTAGCTACTTCCTTACTTGTCGAGAGGTGCAAGAGAATGACTGGTAGTGGCAGTTAGAGGAGGAGCTATATAGACAGCTCTGCTGTGGGTGATCCTCTTGCAGCTTCCTGTTGGGAAGGAGAATATCCCACAAGTAATGGATGATCCGTGGACTGGATACACCTTACAAGAGAAACTGGAGCTATAACTCAGGAACTGATAACAGATCCAGTTCTGTCATCCACAATAAATTGCCATATCACTTTAGGTGTTTCATCCTCACCAATTGTCACGCTTGGATGAGCAGGTTCTGGGGTATGGAGCTTATGCAAGGTGGTGGCAGGCTTAGGACTGTCTTGAATACTGAAAGGGGCCTTTCTGGAATTACCCCTATTAGGCATGTTTAAGAAACAGACAAGCAAGTCAGTAAGTTTATTGTACAGGAACTGGAGCATTGGAGGCTGGAAGCAGAGCAAGTGAGCAGGCGTGCCCACACCAGAACTGTCTGAGGTAATTCCTCCGATGAGGCCAGGAACAGGACTGAAAACTTACGCTTAACACAAGAGGTGCCCAATGGAGGCCGAGACAGGAGGTGCCCAATGGAGGCCGAGACAGGATACACAGATACTGCTGTGACAGGCTGGAGACACAGGATACAGATACTGCAGTGACAGGCTGGAGACACAGGATACACAGATACTGCAGTGACCGGCTGGAGACACAGGATACACAGATACTGCAGTGACCGGCTGGAGACACAGGATACACAGATACTGCAGTGACCGGCTGGAGACACAGGATACACAGATACTGCAGTAACAGGCTGGAGACACAGGATGCACAGATACTGCAGTGACAGGCTGGAGACACAGGATGCACAGATACTACAGTGACAGGCTGGAGACACAGGATGCACAGATACTGCTGTGACAGGCTGGAGACACAGGATACACAGATACTGCTGTGACAGGCTGGAGACACAGGATACACAGATACTGCTGTGACAGGCTGGAGACACAGGATACACAGATACTGCTGTGACAGGCTGGAGACACAGGATACACAGATACTGCTGTGACAGGCTGGAGACACAGGATACACAGATGTTTGGCAGGGCCCACTGCAGATACCCGAACACTGGTAGCAGAGACTCTATGCAAAACTTGTCATACATGCAATATACTGGAACTTGACAGAGTTTGGATACAGAATTAGGTGACTGGAACTTTGCAAATATGCTTAGCAGCGCTTGGGTACATGCGCTGGATAAAGGAACTTGGTAAGTATCCTCTGTAGGGCTAGGCACTGAAACAGGATCCCAGGGGAAAAAAAGGATGATGCCACAGAAAGCAGAGACAGGCCGGTACAGAGAGGATAGTCAGAAGACAAGCCAAGGGTCAGATACCTGAGAGCAGTCAGAACAGTCGCCAAATCCAGAGAGAATCCAATAGAATAGACAGGGTACAAGGCCAAGTTCTGTAAACAGAAAAGTAGTCCTATCTTTCATCAAAACCAAGGGAGATCCAAAAGGATAGTCTGAGAACAAACCAGGTTCAGGAACCAAACCGGAAATACAATCAAGGTCAGAGGCACTAACACGTTACTGGAACAGGATGAATTCTTATGTCAGAGCAGGAAGTGGATTGTAAAGCAGTCTTTTATAGGGGAGCTGATTGCAAAACTACCTGCAGCTGACAAGCAGGTGGAGCCAGAGAGCAATTCTCTGCAGGTAACAGGTCTCCAAAAACTTAAAGCAATTGCAAAGCCCTCTGGTGGCTCAGGAATAGAGAAACAGACTGGGAACTTTGAGACCTAGGTTCAAATCTGGGCATGACTGTGACACAAATGCTTTGGAAATAAGATTTTGTAGCTGGCCAATTTTTTAAAACGCTCTCAATTGCTGAATAAAGAGACAGCCATCTTGTTGATACATGGCGAAAAAGTTCTGACCACTCAAGGTTAACAAAGTCAAACATTTCTTTCAGTGTGGCAACTCTCTGAAGCCTTTATAGCTGTATTATGAAGTATGTGAGCTGGGCATCCAGCTAGCAATATCCGATCATTTACATCATGAAGTTTCGGGTACACACTGTTATGTTTACCAAAGTTCACACTTGCATTGTCAGCAGAATATGCAGACATCATATCCACAGATTGGCCATTTGTTTTATTTACATTTAAAATTTGCTCTGAAATTGCAGCAGCATTTTTATCACCTTCATAAAAATCCAACAAACCTGTTACCACTCCTTTGGAGGGTTTAAAGTAACGCAGAACTAAGGGGAAAAGTTTGGTGTTTCCATGGTTAGATGCATCTGATGCAATACTAAAATAAGCATAGCTGTTTTTCAAATCTTTAACGTTTGTTACAATAGCTTCAGCTTTGGTACGACCACATGACATCTTAGTGGCTTTAGCAGAATCATGAAATATAACAGGAAGTAGTTTCATGGTGCATTTAAAAGATATACATGAATGACTGTGGCACACGGAATGGTAAACCAATGATATTTCAGCTGCTATTATTTCATCTTGCATTGTCATATCCTTAGAGGGAATCATGAATTTGGAAAGCATTCCACTTTTGCAGCCCGATCAGTATTTTTGTGACTTTCACTAGATATGTGGATTTTGAGGGAAATATCTATTTCACTTCATGTATATGTAACATTTTGCTTTCTAGAACGTCTTCCACTTTTGTTTAAAAACAAAAACAACTGCGTTATTTAAAAGGGCATTTAAGCATACCTCGCAACTGTCCCGATTTTCACGGGACAGTCCCGATTTTAGGGGTCTGTCCCGGGTTGCTAGCCATCTGTCCCGCATTGCGCCATGCATTGGACCCATACTCAGAAGCAGCTGGCTTTTCTCTCCCAGGGTTATATACCTGTTAGATTCCTTGTGGAAAAGTAATGGTGTGTGGGTTAAGCAGGACTAGGAAGGCTGTATACCCTCTGACCTCAGGTAATGATGACCTCTAACCCCTGGTAGTGATGACGTCTAACCCCTGGTGATAATACTAGCATGCCTTCAGTTTTATACAATGATCAGTGCTAACACCAGGGTAACGAACAGTGGCAGCCTCAGACTGCCAGCTAATGTGCTTGCCAACCCCAGGACCCAATACAATTAATTACATATACCCATATATGATGTAGTGTGTGTGTCTATCTGTATCTATAAGTGTGTATGTGTGTGTATCTGCATGTATAAGTGTATGCTATGTAGTGTGTGTGTGTGTATCTGTATGTCTAAGTGTATGCTATGTAGTGTGTGTGTATCTGTATGTATAAGTGTGTATCTGCATGTATAAGTGTAAGCTATATAGTGTGTGTGTGTGTATCTGTATGTGTAAGTGTATGCTATGTAGTGTGTGTGTGCGTATCTGCATGTATAAGTGTATGCTATGTAGTCTGTGTGTATCTACCTGTATAAGTGTATGATATGTAGTGTGTGTGTCTGCATGTGTAAGTGTATGCAATGTAGTGTGTGTGTATCTGCATGTGTAAGTGTATGCTATGTAGTGTGTGTGTATGTGCATGTGTAAGTGTATGCAATGTAGTGTTGTCAGGGTGCCAGGAATCAGACTGAGACGAGAAGTGCAAAAATAATCACACCTTTATTAATAGCAAAAAATAATAAAAAGTCCACAAGTCAAATAACAAGCCAGGAATCATAACCAGAGCTGGTAGTCAGACGAGCCGAGTCAGGAGCCAAAGCGAATAGTCAGACGAGCCGGAATCAGGAACAAGGAAAACAGCAGAGTCAGGAACAAGCCAGGGATCAGGAACCAGGAAGGACATCAGACAGCCAGGTAATACACAAGGAACTCTCACAAACAGGTCTGAGACAACGCAAAGGCAAAGCATACTGAACAGCGGCCCTTTAAATAATAAGTGCTGACATCACAATTCTGAGACTGCATCCTGTCTCACATGGATGATGCACACCAGTCTGGCCATAAAAGGAAGTGCAGGAATTGAGCAGCATCCCCCACAATGCACCATAGTCAGGAAGAGAGGTAAGTAAAATGGCTGCCAGCAGCACATGGCAAACACAACAGGGAAAAAAAAGCCTGACAGTACCCTCCCCTCAATGACCCCTCCCCCGCGGGAGGACAAAAGGCTTATTGGGGAAACGGCATGGAAGGCACGGAGGAGGGCGGGAGCATGAACATCAGAGGAGGGAACCCAAGAACGCTCCTCCGGACCGTAGCCTCTCCAGTGAACCAAATACTGTACACGGTCCCTGGACATACAAGAGTCAATAATGCTGCTGACCTCATACTCCTCATGGTTGTCAACAAAGATAGGACGGGGACGAGGCAACACAGTGGTAAACCGATTACAAACTAATGGTTTCAAGAGGGAGACATGAAAAACATTGGAGATGCGCATAGCAGGAGGAAGGTCAAGAGCGTAGGCCACAGGATTAACCCGTCAGAGTATTCGAAAAGGACCAACATAACGGGGAGCCAATTTATTGAAAGGCACTGGAAGGTTCAAGTTGCGGGAGGACAGCCAAACTCTCTCACCAACCTGGTAGGAAGGTGCGGGCAGACACCTACGATCAGCCTTGAATTTGTGGCGCTGCATAGAACGATGAAGGCAATCCTGAATCTGCACCCACGTGGAACGGAGTTGCTGGAGATGCTCCTCCAAAGCCGGAATACCCTGAGACATGAATGAATCGGGCAACAAGGATAGTTGAAACCCATAATTCGCCATGAACGGGGATATCTTGGAGGAAGCATTAATAGCACTATTATGAGCAAACCCTGCCCAAGGTAACAGTTCAGACCAATTATTGTGGTGATCTGAGACATAGCAACGGAGGAACTGTTCCAGAGCTTGATTGGACCGTTCCGCAACCCCATTGGATTGAGGGTGATATGCCGAGGAGAAGGAAAGCTGGATCCCCATTTGAGCACAAAAGGAACCCCAAAATCTGGAGACAAACTGGCTACCCCGGTCTGACACTATCTCCTTGGGTAACCCATGTAAACGGAAGACCTCCCGGGCAAAAATTGAAGCAAGCTCCTGAGCGGTAGGCAGCTTCATCAAGGGAATGCAATGTGACATTTTAGAAAAACGGTCAACCACCATAAGGATAACAGTATTGCCATTGGAAACAGGGAGCACATGGAAAGATGTGTCCAAGGACGCTCACCATTAGCAATAGGTTGAAGAAGACCCACAGGAAGACGTTGAGGAGTCTTATTCTGTGCACAAACTGAGCAGGAGGCAACATACGCAGCAACATCAGAACGAAGACCTGGCCACCAGAATTGTCGAGTGACAGACCAAATCATTTGGTTCTTGCCTGGGTGACCTGCGGCTTTAGGATAGTGGTAAGTGTGCAAAAGTTTAGTTTGAAGATTCTCAGGAACAAAACACTTACCACTAGGTTTCTCAGGAGGTGCATTGGTTTGTGCAGCCAGGATCTCCTCCCCCAAGGGAGAAGTCAAATTAGTACGTATGGTAGCCAAAATATGGTCAGGAGGTATAACAGGAGTAGGTACAGACTCCTCCTTGGACAGAGGCAAAAATTGTTGAGAGAGGGCATCAGCCCTAACATTCTTACTACCAGGCAGGTAGGAGACCACATAATTAAACCGAGACAGAAATAGTGCCCATCTGGCCTGTCGGGGCGACAAACGTTTTGCTTCAAATAGATAAGCTAAATTCTTGTGGTCAGTAAGAATGAGCACTGGCACGCTAGTACCCTCGAGAAGATGCCTCCATTCCTTAAGTGCCAAAATTATGGCCAGTAATTCCCTGTCGCCAATTTCATAATTGCACTCTGCTGGAGACAATTTCTTAGAGAAGAAACCACACGGATGCAAGGAACCGTCAGGCGTAGGACGTTGAGACAAGAGGGCATCTACTCCAGTCTAAGATGCATCGACCTCAAGAACGAAAGGCAGGACAGGGTTAGGATGAGCCAGAACTGGAGCGGCAGCAAAGGCAGTCTTAAAACTATCAAAGGCCTTATTGGCAGTAGGTGACCAATGGAGTGGATCATTCTGTTTACGGGTCATGTCTGTGATAGGTTTGACCAAGGAAGAAAAGTTTTTAATAAACTTTCTATAGTAATTGGCGAACCCCAAAAAACGTTGAATAGATGGAAGACCAACTGGGCGAGGCCACTGCAGAACTGCAGATAACTTGTCAGGATCCATGGAGAACCCTGCAACGGAGATAACATAACCTAGGAAGGTTACTTGAGTCTGATGGAACTCACATTTCTCGAGTTTACAAAACAGGCCGTTCTCACGTAGTCTCTGAAGAACCCGTGTAACATCAGAACGATGAGCCTCAAGTGTGGGTGAGTGTATTAGGATGTCGTCTAAGTACACCACAACACACTGTTGCAACATATCTCGTAGGACATCATTAATAAATTCCTGAAAAACAGCAGGAGCATTACATAGGCCAAAGGACATTACAAGATACTCATAATGCCCGCTCCTGGTGTTAAATGCTGTTTTCCATTCGTGGCCCTCCTTAATCCTAACAAGATTGTACGCGCCTCTCAAATCAAGTTTAGTAAAGACCGTAGCTCCCTTGAGGCGGTCAAAGAGTTCCGTAATAAGCGGAATAGGGTAAGCATTCTTAATGGTAAGATGATTAAGACCCTATAATCGATACATGGTCTTAACTCGCCACCCTTTTTCTTCACAAAGAAGAAGCCAGCCCCTGCAGGAGAGCAAGACTTTAAGTAGTTTCCGAAGACAAATGGAAATACATTGCGGGGACCACGACAAAATTTCGGACCTGCGCCAGTCGAGGCTGGGATTGTGCTTTTGGAACCAGGGATAACCCAGAACAACCGGAAAATGCGGAGAGTTTATCACCTGGAACTGGAGGGTTTCAAAATGGAGAGCCCCAACAGCCATGGACAACGGAGCAGTTTCGTGAGTAACCAGTACGGGCTGAAGGGTCCTGCCATCAATGGCCTCAATAGCAAGCTGAACGGACCGAGGCAAAACAGGAATTGAGTGCTTTGATACAAAAGCACTGTCAATGAAATAGCCCGCAGCACCGGAGTCAACAAGAGCCTGGGTGACTATGGAGGAGTCCACCCAGGAAAGGACAACCATGACCAAAGGTTTCTCCTTAAGCGGTTCCGGGGATGAGGATAAACCACCCAAGGTCTGCCCCCGACAGGACCTTAGGTGTGAGCGTTTCCCAGTCGTGTAGGACAAGACTTCAAAAGGTGGCCCTGTAACCCACAATAGAGGCCTCCACCTAAAGGCCCTCTCCGCCGTGGAGAGACGCGTGAATCCCAGCTGCATCGGCTCAGCAGTACCTGGTGACTCAGGACCAGGAGGCATGGGAGGAGAGGGAGGCATGGGTGGGAACGAACACGTAGGAGACAACGGAACAGGAGGCTTCCGCAAGCTCTCCTTGAAAGAGGGCCTCTCTCTGAGTCTGATGTCAATTAGGATAAAAAAAGACACCAATGCCTCGAGATCCTCTGGTAAATCTCTGGCAGCAACTTCGTCTTTAATCGCATCAGAGAGCCCATGAAAGAAGGCGGCAACAAGGGCTTCATTGTTCCAACCTACCTCTGCGGCAAGCATACGGAACTCAATAGCATACTGAGCAACAGATCTTGTACCTTGCTGAATGGACATGAGTCGTTTAGCAGCAGAGGAGGAGCGAGCCGGAACATCAAATACCCTTCGAAAGGAGGCCACAAATTCAGGGTAATTGGAAATCAGAGGTTTATTAGTCTCCCACAAGGGATTAGCCCAGGCAAGAGCTGTGTCAGAGAGTAACGAGATGAGAAATCCCACCTTAGCTTTGTCAGAGGGGATCGCCTGAGGTAACATCTCAAAGTAAATGCCCACCTGGTTTAAAAACCCTCTGCACTGAATAGGATCACCTCCATATCGCTCAGGTAGAGGTGCAGAACCGGACATGCTCCTGGTAGGCATAGGTGCAAATGTGCAATGTGAGTCAGCAGGGTTTGCAGGGCTAGTGCAACCTGATCCAAGTGGTGATCCTGTTCATCCATCCTGGAAATGATGGCAGGTAAAGGTGGATTATTAGCACCATCAGGATTCATGGCCTTTGCGTAATGTCAGGGTGCCAGGAATTAGACTGAGACGAGAAGTGCAAAAATAATCACACCTTTATTAATAGCAAAAAATAATAGAAAGTCCACAAGTCAAATAACAAGCCAGGAATCATAACCAGAGCTGGTAGTCAGACGAGCCGAGTCAGGAGCCAAAGCGAATAGTCAGACGAGCTGGAATCAGGAACAAGGAAAACAGCAGAGTCAGGAACAAGCCAGGGATCAGGAACCAGGAAGGACTTCAGGCAGCCAGGTAATACACAAGGAACTCTCACAAACAGGTCTGAGACAACGCAAAGGCAAAGCATACTGAACAGAGGCCCTTTAAATAATAATTGATGACATCACAATTCTGAGACTGCATCCTGTCTCACATGGATGATGCACACCAGTCTGGCCATAAAAGGAAGTGCAGGAATTGAGCAGCATCCCCCACAATGCACCATAGTCAGGAAAAGAGGTGAGTAAAATGGCTGCCAGCAGCACATGGCAAACACAGCACATGCTATGTAGTGTATGTGCATGTGTAAGTATATGCTATGTAGTGTGCTACTGTGCATTTTTGCTATCAGCCGGCGGGCCTGGACCTTCACACTGTGCTACAGGCATGTGTGTAACTGTCACTGTGCTACAGGCATGTGTGTAACTGTCACTGTGCTACAGGCATGTGTGTAACTGTCACTGTGCTACAGACATGTGTGTAACTATCACTGTGCTACAGGCATGTGTGTAACTATTATTGTTCTACAGGCATGTGTGTAACTATCTCTGTGCTACAAGCATGTGTGTAACTATCACTGTGCTACAGACATGTGTGTAACTATCTTTGTGCTACAGGCATGTGTTCAACTATTACTGTGGTACAGGCATGTGTGTAACTGTCACTGTGCTACATACAGGTGTGTGTGTATCTATCACTGTGCTACTGGTATGTGTGTAACTATTACTGTGCTACATGCATGTGTGTAACTATCACTGTGCTACAGGCATGTGTGTAACTGTCACTGTGCTACAGGCATGTGTGTAACTGTCACTGTGCTACAGGCGTGTGTGTAACTATCACTGTGCTACAGGCATGTGTGTAACTATCACTGTGCTACAGGCATGTGTGTAACTATTATTGTGCTATAGGCATGTGTGTAACTATCTCTGTGCTACAGGCATGTGTGTAACTATCACTGCGCTACATGCATGTGTGTAACTATCACTGTGCTACAGGCATGTGGGTAACTATCACTGTGCTACAGGCGTGTGTGTAACTATCACTGTGCTACAGGCATGTGTGTAACTGTCACTGTACTACAGGCGTGTGTGTAACTATCACTGTGCTACAGGCATGTGTGTAACTATTATTGTGCTACAGGCATGTGTGTAACTATCACTGTGCTACAGCCATGTGTGTAACTGTCACTGTGCTACAGGCATGTGTGTAACTTTCATTGTGCTACAGGCATGTGTGTAACTATTATTGTGCTATAGGCAAGTGTGTAACTATCTCTGTGCTACAGGCATGTGTGTAACTATCACTGTGCTACAGGCATGTGTGTAACTATCACTGTGCTACAGGCATGTGTGTAACTGTCACTGTGCTACAGGCGTGTGTTTAACTGTCACTGTGCTACAGGCGTGTGTGTAACTATCACTGTGCTACAGGCATGTGTGTAACTATCACTGTGCTACAGGCATGTGTGTAACTATCACTGTTCTACAGGCGTGTGTGTAACTGTCACTGTGCTACAGGCGTGTGTGTAACTATCACTGTGCTACAGGCATGTGTGTAACTATTATTGTGCTATAGGCATGTGTGTAACTATCTCTGTGCTACAGGCATGTGTGTAACTATCACTGTGCTACAGGCATGTGTGTAACTATCACTGTGCTACATGCATGTGTGTAACTATCACTGTGCTACAGGCATGTGTGTAACTATCACTGTGCTACAGGCATGTGTGTAACTGTCACTGTGCTACAGGCGTGTGTGTAACTATCACTGTGCTACAGCCATGTGTGTAACTGTCACTGTGCTACAGGCATGTGTGTAACTTTCATTGTGCTACAGGCATGTGTGTAACTATTATTGTGCCATAGGCATGTGTGTAACTATCTCTGTGCTACAGGCATGTGTGTAACTATCACTGTGCTACAGGCATGTGTGTAACTATCACTGTGCTACAGGCGTGTGTGTAACTGTCACTGTGCTACAGGCATGTGTATAACTATCATTGTGCTACAAGGTGTGTTTGTAACTATCACTGTACTACAGGCATGTGTGTAACTGTCACTGTGCTACAGGCGTGTGTGTAACTATCACTGTGCTACAGGCGTGTGTGTAACTATCACTGTGCTACAGGCATGTGTGTAACTATTACTGTGGTATAGGCATGTGTGTAACTATCACTGTGCTACAGGCGTGTGTGTAACTGTCACTGTACTACAGGCGTGTGTGAAACTATCACTGTGCTACAGGCATGTGTGTAACTATCACTGTGCTACAGGCGTGTGTAACTATCACTGTAGTATAGGCGTGTGTAACTGTCACTGTGCTACAGGCATGTGTTTAACTATCACTGTAGTATAGGCGTGTGTAACTGTCACTGTGCTGCAGGCATGTGTGTAACTATCACTGTGGTATAGGCATGTGTGTAACTATCACTGTGCTACAGGCGTGTGTGTAACTATCACTGTGCTACAGGCATGTGTTTAACTATCATTGTAGTATAGGCGTGTGTAACTATCACTGTGCTGCAGACATGTGTGTAACTGTCACTGTGCTACAGGCATGTGTGTAACTATCACTGTGCTACAGTCATGTGTGTAACTATCACTGTGCTTCAGGCGTGTCTGTAACTATCACTGTGCTACAGGCATGTGTGTAACTATCTCTGTGCTACAGGCATGTGTGTAACTATCACTGTGCTACAGACATGTGTGTAAATATCACTGTGCTTCAGGCGTGTCTGTAACTATCACTGTGCTACAGGTATGTGTGTAACTATCACTGTGCTACAGGCATGTTTGTAACTGTCACTGTGCTATAGGCATGTGTGTAACTGTCACAGTGCTACAGGCATGTGTGTAACTATCACTGTGCTTCAGGCGTGTCTATAACTAATCACTGTGCTACAGGTATGTCTGTAACTATCACTGTGCTACAGGCGTGTGTGTAACTATCACTGTGCTACAGGCGTGTGTGTAACTATCACTGTGCTAGAGGCATGTGTGTAACTATTACTGTAGTACAGGCATGTGTTTAACTATCACTGTGCTACAGGCATGTGTGTAACTATCACTGTGCTACAGGCATGTGTGTAACTATCACTGTGCTTCAGACGTGTCTGTAAATATCACTGTGCTCAGGGGCGGACTGACAAGTCGGGCAAATCGGCCCTGGCCCGAGGGCCCGACTTCTTAAAGGGGCCCGCCCCATGCATCATAGAAGTAGCTTTTTTTTATTCTCCTAATAAAAAAATCTTACAAATTTTTTTTTGGCCTTTATTATTTTTAATTTTTTTTGCAAGGGGGGTGGGGGGGGGCAGCATATTGTGACTTTTTTTTAACTTAGCGGCAGTGCGACACTGATGTCTGATTATGAGAAGAAGCCCTCAGTCCTGTCCTGTGTCTCACACTCTCTCTGCACTCCGCTCCATCTCCACGCACTCAGTCAGTCAGTGTGATGAAAAAAGACTGGACTGGAGCAGTGGAGCCTCAGAGGCGAGCCAGCGTGTAAGCAAAAGCAATGCTGCAAATTAATATGTGGACCAGCCGGTGTGTAAATAAATCCGGAATCCGGTCCACATATTTTACACTACGTCTCCCACTGTGACCTGCTCTGGCTGCTTAGCTCCACCTCCACACGCCGTGCGCACACAATTTTAAGTGCGCATAGAGGCTCAGGCGGCAGGAGCTGCAGCAGACCTTGTGTGGCCACGTGGTAGAGCCAAGGAGGACAGGAGTCAGGGCGGCTGAGGCGGCGCCGGCGACAAGCAACATACGAGTCAAACAATAAGCCAGGTAAGTGTGAAGGAGCCGGTTGCTGCTGGATGGGGGGCCCGGGGGCTGAGTACGTGACATGGGTGTAGCCTACTACTTTATAAATTACAATGGCAGCCACAGGAGCCGCCCAGCCAGGACACTCAGAGTCAGAGTCAGAAGAGGTAGTTACTCAGGCGCTCAGCCCAGCAGCAGGTGATAGACATCCGGGTGACGGGTCAGTGCTGTGTGTCACGGATGGTCCCCAGAGTCAGTGAGTGTTCAGAGTGTTGTAATAGTATAGACAGCACTGCAGAGAACTTAGATTGTGTAAGTGATCATATTCACCACTGTGTCTGTGATATATGTAAATATAATTAATGAGCTACTAGCCTACTACTTACTATGGGAATTGGCATTAAAACAAATTGGGGTAATGGCGGCCATATTATGTTATGTGGGTATGGGTAATCAAGGGTCAGACTCAGAGGACAATGAAATGGATAGTTAGTAGATATAATACAATACAACTTAGGTTTGTATGGGCATTGGGCAATACAGAGGATGACAAAGGGAAAAAAGGGTTTTATAATAAAGTTAGTGGTAATATAAGGGCAGAGGGTAAGGAGGAGTTTCTAGTTATAATGTATGTGTATATGTATATATATATATATATATATATATATATGTGTGTGTATGTATGTATGTGTATATATATATATATATATATATATATATATATATATATATGTGTGTGTGTGTGTGTATATATATATATATATATATATATATATATATTGATCAGTGTTTTTATCTGAGTGTATATATGTGTATTTTTATTATCTTTTAAACTTTTACTCCCTACTGGGGAGGGGGCTGTGTGTGTGACAAAGGGAACCTCTATAATATGCATCTGTATATGTACTGGGGAGGGGGCTGTGTGTGTAATAAAGGGAACCTCTATAATATACATCTGTATATGTACTGGGGAGGGGGCTGTGTGTGTGACAAAGGGAATCTCTATAATATACATCTGTATATGTACTGGGGAGGGGGCTGTGTGTGTGACAAAGGGAATCTCTATAATATACATCTGTATATGTACTGGGGAGGGGGCTGTGTGTGTGAAAAAGGGAGCCTCTATAATATACATCTGTATGTGTACTGGGGAGGGGGCTGTGTGTGTGACAAAGGGAACCTATATAATATATATCTGTATATGTACTGGGGAGGGGGCTGTGTGTGTGACAAAGGGAACCTCTATAATATACATCTGTATATAAGCTCTGGGGAGGGGGCTGTGTGTGTGACAAAGGGAACCTATATAATATACATCTGTATATGTACTGGGGTGGGGGCTGTGTGTGTGAGAAAGGGAACCTGTATAATATACATCTTTATATGTACTGGGGAGGGGGCTGTGTGTGTGACAAAGGGAACCTATATAATATACATCTGTATATAAGCTCTGGGGAGGGGGCTGTGTGTGTGACAAAGGGAACCTATAAAATATACATCTGTATATGTACTGGGTAGGGGGTTGTGTGTGTGACAAATGGAACCTCTATATACATACAGTATGTATATAAGTACTGGGGAGGGGGCTGTGTGTGTGACAAAGGGAACCTCTATAATATACATCAGTATATAAGTTCTGGGGAGGGGGCTGTGTGTTTGACAGAGGGAACCTCTATAATATACATATGTGTATAAGTACTGGGGAGAGGGCTGCGGGTGTGACAGAGAAAACCTCGATAGTCATTGGCTCACCCATGTGTAAAGTTAGAAACTAGTAGTGGATTGCTGTTCCTTTAACAAATGATACCAAGATAATTAAGCAAATTTGATAATAGAAATAAACTGGAGAGTTCTTTAAAGTTGTATGTTCTAGCTAAATCATGAAATAGTTTTTTTGGGTTTCATGTCCCTTTAAAGTTTAATTTTGACTTTACTCTCCCTTTTTAAAATTGATTTCTCTAAACCTGCCCTGATTTCAGTTAAAATTGAGATAGTTTTATCTTTATTTAGTGTAGATGCCTACTTATAGGATCATGTATCTCTTATTGAAAGGAAATATACTAATACAAATGAATGATTTTACCTCTTTAGCTGCCAGTAACAAGTGGTTTTACTCCCTTGTCTGCCCTTGATTACTTTCTGTTCCATACTGTAGTGCATATAGGCATGGGGATTTTTTTTGGCATAACCACTTGTTAAATTACAATATTTAGTTCTTATTAAAAATATTTAAGGGAAAAATTTTTCTTTATATGGCAATCAAAACATGGTGGGGGAGGGGCATATGAGGTGGGAGGGGCCATTGGAGGTGGGAGGGGTAATATGGTAGAGGAGGGGCAGAGGTAGGTAGGTGGAGCAAAAAGGGGGTGGGGGGCCCTGCCAAACTTTTGCCCGGGGGCCCTGGTTGGTCTCAGTCCGCCCCTGACTGTGCTACAGGCGTGTGTGTAACTATCACTGTGCTACAGGTGTGTGTGTAACTGTCACTGTGCTACAGGCGTGTGTGTAACTGTCACTGTGCTACAGGCGTGTGTGTAACTATCACTGTGCTAGAGGCATGTGTGTAACTATCACTGTGCTACAGCCATGTGTGTAACTATCACTGTGCTACAGGCGTGTGTGTAACTATCACTGTGCTTCAGACGTGTCTGTAAATATCACTGTGCTACAGGCGTGTGTGTAACTATCACTGTGCTACAGGTGTGTGTGTAACTGTCACTGTGCTACAGGCATGTGTGTAACTATCACTGTGCTACAGGCATGTGTGTAACTATTATTGTGCTACAGGTATGTGTGTAACTATCACTGTGCTACAGGCATGTATGTAACTATCACTGTGCTACAGGCATGTGTGTAACTATTATTGTGCTACAGGTATGTGTGTAAATATCACTGTGCTACAGGCATGTGTGTAACTATCACTGTGCTACAGGCGTGTGTGTAACTATCACTGTGCTACAGGCATGTGTTTAACTGTCACTGTGCTACAGGCGTGTGTGTAACTATCACTGTGCTACAGGCATGTGTGTAACTATTATTGTGCTACAGGTATGTGTGTAACTATCACTGTGCTACAGGCATGTGTGTAACTATCACTGTGCTACAGGTATGTGTGTAAATATCACTGTGCTACAGGCATGTGTGTAACTATCACTGTGCTACTGGCGTGTATGTAACTATCACTGTGCTAGAGGCATGTGTTTAACTATTACTGTGGTATAGGCATGTGTGTAAATATCACTGTGCTAGAGGCATGTGTGTAACTATCATTGTTTATGTAGACACTATTTTTAAATTGCTTTTACAATAAATATAATTTTACTGTCTACATTAAATATATTAATGTAAATTGGAAAATATACTGTCATTTTTTTATTGTATATTTTATTTATTAATGTTATATCTTTTCAACATTAGGGGCGCGATCCGATATAGATCGCAGTTTGCGGCGCAAGCGAGGGAACCGGCGTCGCCCGCAGTTTCAGCTCGCAACTCGAGCTATCCCATATAAGTCGCCGTCAGATGCTAACGTGCCGTAAGTCTGACAAACCAGCGATGTCCAGAAATCTGCGCAAGTACAAATTTCTGGCGTCGCCAGTGACTTGCGGCACGTTAGAAACTGCCGGCGCCTATAAAACCTGACTAAAGTCTAAAACACCCGCACTGTCTAACACGCCTCCCTAACATAGCCCGACAAGTCTAACACGCCTCCCTAACAAAGCCCGACACGTCTAACCCTCTATCCGCTATCCCCCCTCACTATCCTAACAATAAAAAAGCTATTAACCCCTAAACCGTCGCTCCCGTACCCCGCCGCCAGCTATATTATATCTATAACCCCCTAAAGTGAGCCCCTAACACCGCCGCCATCTATATTAAAATTATTAACCCCTAATGTAAGCCCCTTACACCGCCGCCATCTCTATTAAAATGATTAACCCCTTATTTAGTCTACCTACCCCGCCGCCAGCTATATTATCTATATTAACCCTAAGTATATTATAGTTACTATAGGTATTACATTATATATATTAACTATATTAACCCTAATTATATTAGGGTTAATATAGTTAATATAGTTACTATAGTATTTATATTAACTATATTAACTCTATCTAACCCTAACACCCCTAACTAAATTTATATTAAATTAATCTAATTCATTTATAAACTAAAATATTCCTATTTAAATCTAAATACTTACCTATAAAATAAACCCTAAGATAGCTACAATATAATTAATAATTACATTGTAGCTATGTTAGGGTTAATATTTATTTTACAGGTAAATTGTTAATTATTTTAACTAGGTATAATAGCTATTAAATAGTTATTAACTATTTAATATCTACCTAGTTAAAATAATTACCCAATTACCTGTAAAATAAATCCTAACCTAAGTTACAAATACACCTACACTATCAATAAATTAATAAACTACAAACATCTATCTAAAAATACAATTAAATTAACTAAACTAAATTACAAAAAAAACCAAACACTAAATTACAAAAAATAAAAAAAGATTACAAGATTTTTAAGCTAATTACACCTATTCTAAGCCCCCTAATAAAATAATAAATCCCCAAAATAAAAAAAATTCCCTGCCCTATTCTAAATTAAACAAATTTCAAAGCTCTTTACCTTACCAGCCCTTAAAAGGGCCTTTTGTGGGGCATGCCCCAAAGAATTCAGCTCTTTTGCATACAAATACAATACCCCCCCCCATTACAACCCACCACCCACATACCCCTATTCTAAAACCACCCAAACCCCCCTTAAAAAAGCCTAACACTACCCCCCTGAAGATCTCCCTACCTTGTCTTCACCACACCGGGCCGAACTCCTGATTCTTCCGGCGGCATCTTCAATCTTCTTTCTTCGCTCCGCCGCCGCGGAGCATCCATCCCGGACAACTACTCAGCCAATCAGATTGAGCTCGCATTCTATTGGCTGTTCCGATCAGCCAATAGAATGCGAGCTCAATCTGATTGGCTGATTGGATCAGCCAATCGGATTGAACTTGAATCTGATTGGCTGATTCAATCAGCCAATCAGATTTTTCTAACTTAATTCCGATTGGCTGATAGAATCCTATCAGCCAATCGGAATTCGGCGGACGCCATCTTGGATGACGTCATTTAAAGGTACCTCATTCCAAGTTCAGTAGTCGTCCGGGATGGATGCTCCGCGGCGGCGGATCGAAGAAAGAAGATTGAAGATGCTGCCGGAAGAATGAAGACTTTGCTGCTGCTTGGAGGAAGACGTCGCCGGATGAAGAATTCTTCTTTGCCGCTTGGAGGAAGACATCGCCGGAGGAAGAATTCTTCTTTGCCGCTTGGAGGAAGACATCGCCCGGATCGGATCAGGAGTTCGGCCCGGTGTGGTGAAGACAAGGTAGGGAGATCTTCAGGGGGGTAGTGTTAGGCTTTTTTAAGGGGGGTTTGGGTGGTTTTAGAATAGGGGTATGTGGGTGGTGGGTTGTAATGGGGGGGGGTATTGTATTTGTATGCAAAAGAGCTGAATTCTTTGGGGCATGCCCCACAAAAGGCCCTTTTAAGGGCTGGTAAGGTAAAGAGCTTTGAAATTTGTTTAATTTAGAATAGGGCAGGGAATTTTTTTTATTTTGGGGGTTTATTATTTTATTAGGGGGCTTAGAATAGGTGTAATTAGCTTAAAAATCTTGTAATCTTTTTTTATTTTTTGTAATTTAGTGTTTGGTTTTTTTTGTAATTTAGTTTAGTTAATTTAATTGTATTTTTAGATAGATGTTTGTAGTTTATTAATTTATTGATAGTGTAGGTGTATTTGTAACTTAGGTTAGGATTTATTTTACAGGTAATTGGGTAATTATTTTAACTAGGTAGATATTAAATAGTTAATAACTATTTAATAGCTATTATACCTAGTTAAAATAATTAACAATTTACCTGTAAAATAAATATTAACCCTAACATAGCTACAATGTAATTATTAATTATATTGTAGCTATCTTAGGGTTTATTTTATAGGTAAGTATTTAGATTTAAATAGGAATATTTTAGTTTATAAATGAATTAGATTAATTTAATATAAATTTAGTTAGGGGTGTTAGGGTTAGATAGAGTTAATATAGTTAATATAAATACTATAGTAACTATATTAACTATATTAACCCTAATATAATTAGGGTTAATATAGTTAATATATATAATGTAATACCTATAGTAACTATAATATACTTAGGGTTAATATAGATAACATAGCTGGCGGCGGGGTAGGTAGATTAAATAAGGGGTTAATCATTTTAATAGAGATGGCGGCGGTGTAAGGGGCTTACATTAGGGGTTAATAATATTAATATAGCTGGCGGCGGTATAGGGGGATTAGATTAGGGGTTAATAATTTTTATATAGGTGGCGGCGGTGTAAGGGGTCAGATTAGGGGATAGATAAGGTAGATGACAGCGGTGTAAGGGGTTCTAATTAGGGGATAGATAAGGTAGATGGCGGCGGTTTTAGGGGCTCACAGTAGGGGGTTAGTTTATGTAGATGGCGGCGGGGTCCGGGAGCGGCGGTTTAGGGGTTAATAACTTTATTAGGGATTTCGGGGGGGGGGGGGGATCGCGGTTGACAGGTAGATAGACATTGCGCATGCGTTAAGTGTTAGGTTTATTTTAGCAGATCGCAGTTGACAGGGAGATAGACATTGCGCATGCGTTAGGTGTTAGGTTTATTTTAGAAGATCGCGGTTGACAGGGAGATAGACATTGCGCATGCGTTAGGTGTTAGGTTTATTTTAGCAGCCAGTTTAGGGAGTTACAGGGCTCCAATAGTCAGCGTAAGGCTTCTTACGGCTGCTTTTTGTGGCGAGGTGAAAATGGAGTAAGTTTTCTCCATTTTCGCCACGTAAGTCCTTACGCTGCATATTGGATACCAAACTGCGCGGGTTTGGTATACCTGCCTATGGCCCAAAAACCTACGGGCGACGGCAGAAATATACGCGCGTAACTTCTAGGTTACGCCGTATATGTGATACCAAACCCGCGCAAATATTGGCGTCGCCGGCTTTTGCGGCCGACGATTTTTATCGGATGGACCCCCTAATTTTATTGAGCACTATACTGTAATGTATATGTCTCTCCTACACATACAGAAATGTAGGGTATGTTCCTTAGATACATTTTCCCTACTAGAATCCTAGGAAAGGCCTTGTAGCACTGACAGACAGACATCCCAACTCTCCCAGAATTTCCGGGAGTCTCCCGCATTGAAATAGCGGCTTCCTGACACCCGCAAATTAAACACAATATCCCGGAAAGAGCAGTGCCAGAGAAAATCATATTTTTGCCTGTACTTTTCATTTCTACCTGTAGTGTAACTGTTCCTTTGTAGCTAAATTTAAATAGTAACTGCGTTCCTCTCTGGACTTTTCTCCCCCTTACTGAACTCTATTTCGGTGCGAGACATAGCAGACCTGATATATATAGGTGAGATGTGCAGAGTCCCATACTCTTTATATTGTGCAGATTCCCATATTCTCTAAATTGTGCAGACTCCCATACTCTTCATATTGTGCAGACTCCCATACGCTCTATATTGTACCGACTCCCATACGCTCTATATTGTACAGACTTCCATAATCTCTATATTGAGCAGACTCACACACTTTATATTGTGCAGATTCCCATAATCTCTATATTGTGCAGACTCCCATACTCTCTATATTGTGCAGACTCCCAAACTTTATATTGTGCAGATTCCCAAACTCTCCATATTGTGCAGACTCCCATACTGTATATTGTGCAGACTCCCATACTGTATATTGTGCAGACTCCCATACTGTATATTGTGCAGACTTGCTTACTGTATATTGTGCAGACTCCCATACTTTATATTGTGCAGACTCACAAACTTTATACTATGCAGACTCACAAACTTTATACTGTGCAGACTCCCATACTTTACTTTATATTGTGCAGACTCCCATACTCTTGTGAAGGAAAAATATTTTTAATTCTGTATATATTTTTCTCATGTGTTAGAATGACATGACATTTTTAAACAGTTACATTTACTTGTCAGTTCAGCTAGTACAGAAACTGCTGTGTATGCAAAGTAAGTATTTTCAGCTACAGTAACACCCAAAGTTTGTATGGACAAGATAAGAAAAGACCACAAGGTGCTTATTGTGAAGATTCTGAGGCACAGCACATGGGCTATAAAAAGAGACACTGTTCCTTATCTGATGCTGCGCGCCACACTCTGTATTACTGTAAAGTGACCGGTTGTCATTTTGTTGTAATCTTGTTTAATTGTACAATTATAACCTTATTAATTTGGAACAGCTGTCTGATGTTAATTTATTTCTTCAACAATTTGGTGCCGAAACCCGGCAGTTTGAAAGCGATTGTGGATGGAGCCAGGACCAGAACTATGAGGACAGGAGACCACAGGCGCCAAAAAGGTGAGAACCTTTGTTTCTCAAATTGCTCTCCTATCCTCTGATTCCTAAACCCTCTGTCCTGTCGTGAGTACAAACTCCCAAGAACCTGAGACAGTTGTATTTTATGTTTTATGTTTTAACATCTTTTGTTATGAATGTGTGAGTGTAAGAGGTCCTTTACGGTGTGTGAATGTACTGCTCCAAGACGCCCCTCTGCGGAGAAAGCAAGTGGGAGCAGTAGTGTGTTAAGTAAGAGGATTCTACTGTCCTCAGAGACAAATGTTTTCTATTTTCTGTGTTTGTTAAGTAAACTGTTACTAAAATTGTCTGTACAGCAAAGGAATAACAGAAGGTTAAGTGTGGGTAGGTGCAGAATTAGCTTGCACGCTCCTATACTGAAGGGCGCATCCCTGAGCTGTAGTAGACTTGTCTCTAATGATATATAAAACTGTTGATGTAAGTCCCCTAGCATGGTTTGATTTTGATGATATAAGAGGCCAAGTACTTTTAGGATTTGTCTCCCTACTGTTTATTATTTGGGTTTGTTGGAAAATTTGGAGGGATCTTTAGTGTGGGATTTTTAGTGTGGGCCTTTCCCTGACAGCCACAGTATTATTGCTAAGAGTCGAGAGAGAAGGGTAAGAGTCCCCTCCATCATAACTGGGTTATGAGAAACGATTCTTAGAAAGGATGACATGAGGTCATCCTTAAGCAATGGACGTCCAAAATTTCCTCAATAGCCCACAGGAGGAAATGTATAAGGAATATAATATGTGGGTCAGCTGGCATCTGCCTGAATGGTGCAAGCTGACTAAGGGAATGGATGTTGGGTTTCCAAAGGGGGAACTTTTGAATTATTCCACTAAGAAAATCTCTATAAAAATAACTGTAGAATCCTATAAGAAACAGCCCAATGTATTTGTTACTATAGAAGACAAAGTATGTTTAGAATCCAGTTTCTCTGATGTGTGCTGCAGCTGCTGTACTGGGTGGGGGCTTCCAACCCCCCTCCATCTAGCACACAGCAGAACAATTTTTGTTGTTGTTTTTTTTAACCCTTTTTTTGTCCTAGACTTTATGTGCTGCTAGAAACTTTTTGTTCTGAATTAAATGTAAGATTATGTATGTTTTGCACACACACATATGCAAGTCTTCCATTAAAAGACATAAGAGTGTATGCTATGCTTGGGGGCATTTAGGGGTTTAACATCCCTGCTTGGTATGTATATGGGTTAACCGGAGTTTTAAAAGGCCAGCACTACTGTGACTTGCACAAGTGACACTGCAATAGCCATACATTGTCCCTTTGTACATTATGGTCCTAGTGATATCTTTGCAGTAGAATTAATATAAATTACAATATACACAAGATTCTAGTAGTGAATCTTTAAGAAGTCTGATTTGCTAGTTACTTTATTAGTAATTACACTTTTACTACTCTCAAGTATTTTCACAACTGATAAGACCACTAGTACTTACCCCCCTGAAAGTTATTTGGTTATTAATGATAGCCCTTGCAATTATAAGGTTAGATATTTGGTTGTGGGTCTGATTGTATGTGGGCACTGGCAATTAGCTGTCTATTGTCATTTGTGACTGCATGCCAAGGCCTTGTGGACTATGTGCCCTAGTCCTGGGGTTTGTGTGCATTTTTTTGTAGAGTTTGTAGAATCTGTGTGCCAGTTTGTCAGTGAGTGTATTTGATAGTAAATACATGCTTGTGAGTGTGAATATTTATGTCACAGTGTGTACATGTGTGCTGTATATGTATATGCATATATGTATGTGTATGTATATCTATGTGTATGTATGCGCTGTATATGTGTGTATATATGTATAGATGTATGTATGTATGTATGTATGTATGTGTATACTGTGTATATATACTGTATATATATATATATATATATATATATATATATATATACATATATATATATATATATATATATATATATATATATATATATATATGTATATATGTATGTTTTTCTAGGTAGGTTTGGGAGGAGGAATGCATTACTGGGAGCTAGCTGTTGATTGTAGGCTGCACATAGATTGACCTTTTCTTTGGTTTACCTGATGTGTTCAGCTGACTCCCAGTGGTGTCTTGCTGATCCTTTAATAAAGAATATCAAGTGAATAATGATATTTTACTAATAGACATGAAATGGAAAATTGTTTACAACTGCATGCTCTAAGTAATAAAAGGAAATTGTTGGGTTTTAGTATTGCTGGGGAAAATAATTTGTGCCTCGAGTTTTGACTGTAGTATCTTATGTGCCCCATACCACCTCATGGCAAGATGTATATGCCCCAAGGAGAGGTAACCTTGAAGACTAAGGTATGGGAAAAATGCTCACTGCCACATTGGTGTCGGGACTGAATAAAGAATTCCATGATAAATTGGTTTCTCAATTGGTTTCCGCCCATTCTGATTGGCAAAATAAATCAGTCCCAGCACTAATGAGCTTAGCGAGCTCAATACAAAGGAACATAGAAGTATAGAAAAAGAAAGCACTAAGGGTAATGTCAGTGTGTGCCCCTGGGAAACCCCAATAGAAACAGTTTAAGGGATAAATGAGGGGGAACCCAGAAAAGGTAAATGTTATAACTGTGGGAGAACAATTGATGGACTGGGCTTCCAGTGCTACCAATCATGCCTGAGAGCAGAGGGGGTGATGCCTTTGTTCGCCTGACCCTCTCTGACATGCCATACCATTTTGTGGAGTGTTTGGTGGACACTGGAACAGACTGCAGTGTTTTCAAAAGAGCTATAGCTGTTATGAAATTAAAGGCACATCAGCGAGCAATAGATCCTATCACTATGGGTAATAATAGGGTAGATGAAGCAGCCAAGAAGGCAGCTCTCACAGTCCTCTGAAACTGTGGAGAATTTGACAATGGAGGTCTTAGAAACCCTCCAAAACCAAACAGGTTCCCTAACTCAGTGCAAGTGGAAAAACGCTGGTTGCAAACTGGAAAATGAGGTTTGGAAACATTGGGATGGTAGATTATGTGCACCTACAGTGCTATATCCTGTTTTAGCCAGTTTATCTCATCTCCCTTTCCATGTTTCCAAAGGGGGAATGATTGCAAGAATGATTGCAAGTGTTAATAAATTTTGGTTTGCACCAGGTTTCTCACAATTTGCAACTGAAAGGTGCAAGAAATGCATGATTTGTGCTAAATACAATCCAGGTAAATTGACAAAGGTGGAGATGAAACAGCTTCTAAAACCTGCAAATAGACTATATTCAGCTGCCCAAATGTGGTGTGTATGAGTATGTTTTGGTGTGCGTAGACATGTTTTCCTCTTGGGTGGAGGCTTGGCCGGTTGCCAAGGCAACAGCAGGTGTAACAGAAAAAAAAAGCTGAGAACTGAAATTGTGTGCAGATATGGTCTACCTGAAACAGTAGAATCTGATCAAGGGACTCATTTTACTGGCCAAGTGTTTGCAGAAATAATGAAAGGGTTGCAGATTAATCATCTGGTTAAGTAGAGAGAGACAATGGTGTTTTAAGAAATAAAATAGCTAAAATCTGTGAGCAGACAAAACTTACTTGGGTACAAGCCTTACCTTTAGCCCTCTTTGCAGTAAAGACACACCCCAAAGGCAAAGCATGGCCTTTCGCCATTTGAAATTTTGTTTGGTAGACCACTAATAGGTCTTTTATTTCCACAAGAATTACATGGGCAGTATGCTTCTCTAACTGATTATGTTGTTCAGCTGCATGAGCAACTGACTAATTTGTATGGAAAAGTTTTCTCTTCATTACCAGATCCAGAACAAATAAATGGAACTCACCACCTGCACCCTGGAGACTGGGTGGAGATAAGAAGATACGTGAGGAGACACTTAGAGCCCCGGTTTGACGGCCCATACCAGGTGTTACTGACAACACCCACCTCAGTCAAAGTGGAAGGGAAACCAAACTGGATACACGCCTTTCACTGTAAGAAAGTGAACTTCCAGGCCGGTGATAAAAACCTGTGTCAAAAGGGTGAGACCACTGGGGACAAAGTGGGTTAACTAACTGCCAAGATGCATATACTGTCCTGTTTTTTTCTGTGTCCTTTCCTTTGTGTTTTATACCTCTATACACCAGTGAAGGGTGACAAACGGACAAATTCCATCTGGCTTTTACACCAACAAACCGCCAAGCAACTGAATGCCACAGACTGTTGGATATGCTCTCATGTTCCTGCCAATCATAAAGGAATCCCTTTAATAGGTGTACCAATATCAATGAATGATTTAAATGTGACATATTACAGCTATGATGTTCAAATAGATATAGATCACTCTGTTCATAATGCTATCTCAGATCAAGGTATATACTTAGAACTTGCTAGTATAGTTTCTACACCTATAATGTGTCTTGGGCCAATGTATGTTAATTACATAGCAAACATGAAAGGTTGCATATTTAGTTTGCCCAAGGTATATGTGGGGGAAACAGATTGTAGAAATGCTACTTTAACATTTAATATGGAACCTAACAAAGTACCATGTGATACAGTAACTACTGATTCTAAAGTTTATGTTTTTGTTCAACGTTAAAAGCTTTGTGTACCACTAGGTGTGCCTGTCTTGAACAGACAGACAATGATGAATGGACCTGTCAAACTCAGTTATATAACAATATGAGATGGTTTCAACTATGGCTGGGAAAGATGGTAAGATTATTCCAATGGCCTAGAATTATTCTCATCTGCAGATAAAGCCTGGATGTGGTTTCCTGCCTGGACAGGTTGGGGAATTGAGCTAGCAAATAGAATTAACAAATATGCTAGTATTATGGATGGGATTATTAATGAGACTACAAGTAAAAGAGTTACAACAAAGATCTAGAGATATAGCTAAGGAAGGATGGGATCGATTGGAACCTGGTTTAAAAATATGCTTACAATTTTTTTAAAACCCATAGTGGTAGTGATAGGAGTAATTCTAATGTGCCTAATTGTTTGGAAATTGTTAATGATTTGTCTTTCTCGTTGCAGAAAAAGATGAAGATACCGATTGTTTAGGGTGATGATACAACAGCTGCAGAGATGACCGACTGATAACTTAGTTCAGCTACCTGCCTTCCCTGCAGACCCTCCAGTCATTTTAGGAGACAGGTGGAAGATCTCATCTCTGCGAGGGGGTCCCACAATTGCACCTCATCAGCTTTGGGCCTACTACAGGATTTGGACCTAGGCCTGTGAAGGGATGCAGTTCTGGCTGCTGTTGTTATCTGTTTAGATAGAGATTGCATATTTTGTGTTTGCGTGTTACCAATAAAGATGTGTGAATGCTTAGAGGAAATGATAACTATGTAGGCAGATCTGGAATGGAGGCTCAGCATCCCACTGTCTATGCAGCTTATCTGTATACTCAGTATACAGTCTGTTTAAGGGGTCATTTCCAGGTAGGAAGGTTGTTAGTTAGTCAAATGAGAAACACAAAGTTATAATGGCGTGATAATAAACGCAAGGTAATAGATAAATACATGTGATAATAAAAATATCAAAAGGGTGAGAAATGTTAAGGAAAAATATTTTTAATTCTGTATATATTTTTCTCATGTGTTAGAATGACATTTTAAAACAGTTACATTTACTTGTCAGTTCAGCTAGTACAGAAACTGCTGTGTATGCAAAGTAAGTATTTTCAGCTACAGTAACACCCAAAGTTTGTATGGACAAGATAAGAAAAGACCACGAGGTGCTTATTGTGAAGATTCTGAGGCACAGCACATGGGCTATAAAAAGAGACACTGTTCCTTATCTGATGCTGCGTGCCACACTCTGTATTACTGTAAAATGACCTGTTGTCATTTTGTTGTAATCTTGTTTAATTGTACAATTATAACCTTATTAATTTGGAACAGCTGTCTGATGTTAATTTATTTCTTCAACACTCTCCATATTGTGCAGACTCCCATACTGTATATTGTGCAGACTCCCATACTGTATATTGTGCAGACTCCCATACTGTATATTGTGCAGACTCACAAACTTTATACTGTGCAGACTCACAAACTTTATACTGTGCAGACTCCCATACTTGACTTTATATTGTGCAGACCCCATACTGTATATTGTGCAGATTCCCATACTTTATGTTGTGCAGACTCCCATACTTTATATTGTGCAGACTCCCAAACTTTATATTGTGCAGACTCCCATACTTTATATTGTGCAGACTCCCATACTATATCTATCAAATGGTTATATATTTATATATGTATTTATACATGCAAGGTTCATCTTGTCTTTTTTATTTTATTTATTTTTTTCTCACTTTTTGTGATACCATTTTCAACTATTTCATAATCAGAGCACTGAGGAATTCTGAATTGAGGCAGGAGGGCACCTCCCTGAAATTAGTTTTTTCAGGCTGGGTTGTCCTTTTTAGAGAATTTTGTCTGAATGGAGAACTTTAGAAAATGGGACCTTAAGATGTATGTCTATAGAATTGCTATCTATTGCAAAATTAGCAACTAGTCAATCAGCGATTGGGATAGAATCTTAATGAAGGATTTACATTCTTGTATTGCTTTCCTCACATATGTCAATTAATCAGGCAGTTCTATACGATCAGTGAGATTGCAAAACCTCTGGGATTTCACAAACTTTAGGAATGCAAAGCATTTCAAAAGCCACTTTATCATGTATAGTCTAACTAGATTTACCTAAATAAACCTGTCAATAAATGACTTAGAGCTAGATTACGAGGGGAGTGCTATTTTGCGCTCACGCGTTAACTTCGCTAGATGGAGGCTTTTTGCGTGTGTTGTGCTGTGCTCGTATTATAAGTTGAAAGTAAAACGATAGCGTGTGAACGAAAACCTGAGGCGCACAAAAAAATGTACTTTGAATATCGAGACTGTGTTAACATATTCTCTCTTAGACATCAATGGAGTGTACAAACTGGGGGAAAAATAATACCCAAACTCGTGCACTAACACTATCAAGTGAATGCACACGCACACTACATATATATATATATATATATATATATATTGGGCCAGATTAAAGGTGGAGTGCTAAATATTGCTTTCATGAAACCGATATTTGCACTTCACTGTGTAATACCAGCACGCGCTAACGTGCGTGGGTATTACAAGTTCACATGCAAACGCGACCTCGGTATGGTCCCCCGGTCCCCCCCTGGCCAAGCTCTGTAACTAACTCTTCCAAAAGCTCCTGATCAACTTTTATAATAGTTTCCTGGTGCCTAGTGGAGCATTTGATTACCTTTTTAAAAGAAAAATATGGAGTCTTATGGCACTCTAAGTAAAGCAAATAATAATAGGTAGTCTGTAATATCTTCCCTTGCCTCTATAAAAGTTCAGTGGAATAGATGATCATGTGGCTGAACCTGCAAAGATTTCCATGCTTTCAATTATTGGTCACATGTCCCTCTAGGTAGGTGCTAATGTTGGAGAGATAGGGACACATGGTTAAAGATTGTGCTTTTGGAACTTCAGTGAGCGTCTTCTAAAGTGTTGTGAATATGCCATGGAGAGATAACAAAATCATTCTTTTCATGAAGTGGAATGTCATAAAATCATACTGTTAAAACGAACAAACACAATAATAATAATAAAAAAACTGGAAAGTGGAATACAATGTTTTGCACAGCAACATCTATTGAATTAAAATGGGGGCCTTTATCAGCAATTATACCTTATTTGTTTTTGTAGTGAAAAATCATGCCGACCCTTTCATTGCCGGACCTCATTTAATTCTGTAGCAAAAGGGGCTGAACCTGGAATCGGTGAGCTGCCTCCTATTGAAAGTAATAAGCTAAGAATATCATAGGGAAGTGAATGTGGCAGGGAACACCCATTGGGAATATGAAGCAAGTATAAATCAAATTGAAAAGTTTTCAGTGTACTTTACTTTGTAGTTTCTTCCAGTTTAGCAAACATGTCTTTTACTAAAAGTGCTGTTAGGGCATTGCATGTTTTGAGACAAATTTGCCAACTTTCATTCAGACTGTAATTTAAAATTGCAATTTACTATTTACTTATATTACACATTTTAATGTTTATTATTATGCTTTTTAATATGTACTTTATTTACCATTTTACTTTCATTAAGCTTTTTAAACTGCTTATTATAGGGAGCATTGTACAATAATGCAGGTGTCTCTCCTTCATATATAGAGATGTAGATTACATCCTTTAGCACAGGGTTCTTCAAACCACGGGTTGGGACCCATTACAACACTTTCAAGTTTTACTATAATCTGGAATAAAGTACATACACATTATATTAACTTTACCAAAGATTTCAACTATCTTGTATAATTCCTCAGAAATTTTCAAACTATGCATAAAAATAGGGTTGCAAAGGTATGTGGTATCATTGCACTGGGTCTTGGGGAAGAAAGTTTAAAGAACCCTGCTTTAGCAAGATACACAACTCTAATTATTAATTAATTATCTTATTTGTTTTAGTAAATGTTACCAGGGTGATATAATCAATCAGTGGCTGTATCTGATGAGACATTTTGTGCTATGCAAAGAGCACGCTAGAAGCACCATTTTTTGACTTTGCTTTGGGTGACACAACCTCTGATTTCATGAATGTCCCTGTGTTCAGCTATTAAAAAGAAAAGTATAATTAATTGTTGCAATTGACTGCATGGATGTTGGTTGACTATTGGTGCTACTCAGGTCTACACACAAAAGAAAAAACATGTCAGCTATTGTATACACAATATAGATATTGACTGCTTGGGGGAAATAAAATAATTATTAAATATATGGACATTAAATTGTAAATTATAATGATTTTTTTAAAAAAACATTCATGTGTAATTAAACATAATTTGCTGCATAAAATGATATATATATATATTTCCTTTTTGTTTTGGATACAATTCTCTATTTCTCTATACCTTAGGTACGAGTTTCAATAAACCTTTGTCCTGTGGAGTTGTTTTTAGCAGCCAGAGTGCTACTTAACATTAATAAGTATGTATTAATTACCTAAACAAATAGTGGCTATTGATATCAGATCTGCAGTTTGGCAATGCTGGTCATTAAGATTTGAATGAGTCAGGAGAATGTTGGCATAACCTGATAGACAGGTCATTTATCCGGAGGTAGTCTGAAGAAATATTTTTGCTAACTATATATTAAGGGGTGAGACAGCATTGAGTAGAATTGAGAAAGAGTACACAAGACCAAGCTGGATTGTGAGAGTAAGAACATTGGTGCAAATAAAGGATGAAAACTCAGGAGTCGGATACTTGATATGTGGTATTTGTAGAATGAGGAAATATAGATTCAGAAAAAGGGAAAGGGGGGTTTGTCAGTTCATGTGTTTTCAAAGGAGTTTAGAATCCAGGAATCTCTTGAATCTGAGCGTATTTTCAATTCTTCTACTTGGTTCCAAATTTTTGTGAAAAATGGATCAACTTTTGTCGGTGAAAATTGGTTGTCTTGTAGCACTTCTGGTGCTCACATTGGTTTGTGGCTTGATCCCTGCTCGTGTCAAATGGTTTCAGAAAAACAGCACTGAAGGTACAGTACTGTAACAGGTCAAGGTTAATTTTTCTTTCACCTTCATTTATGTAAGAAATGAAAAGGAAAACATATTTAAATATTTATGTAATCAGTCCATGACAGGTATTCTAATCATTTAGTTTATGTGACTTTAAACTCATAACTGAATTGTCCATATGGCTAATAATGCTTAGTAAAACTATTTTATAACATTGTTTTATAATATACTTTATTATTATTATTTTGTTTTCTGTTACTGTAATATAATGCTGGCAATGGTTGTTTTTCCACAGTACCAACGAGGCTGGAGTCCATACTGCATAATTCCAAAACATAATCTTGTGACATTCTACACAGTGATTACTTGATCAGTAAAGAACTCATTTAAATCTTTCTCTAATTGGCCATAAACATTTATATACTTAATAGAATCTTCAAGAAATAAATTCCTGGACTGCAAAATAATGTAAATGTAGAATATGTATCTTCATCTCTCTTGCTCTCTATCTGTGAATGAAAATAAAAATTAAAACCTCTACCAATTAAAATACCATAAGGATAATCAATGAAAAAATAATAAATACCAATTTTTCTCTCAAGTAAATGTTAATATTAGGATATTAGAGTACACTATTTATATTACTGCTTATTTTATAACTTGAGGGTGGTGAGGGTCTTAGTAGGAGGGACATGGTCATTGTCTTCTTCTGGACAGCCTGAGGTGTGCCATGCATATGGTTAGGTAGGGTTGGGGCACATCGGAGCCTTGTTCTGACGCCGTCATAGACGGCATCAGAACCTCGCGCAGAGCAGGGGGTAAGTAGCGCAGCGATGGGCAGCATTTTTAAATATATATGTATATGACTATATACATATATATTTATGTGTATATAAACATATTAACACATGCATTTATATGTATATAATCAATAAATAAAGTGTAGAATACAAAGCAGGAGCTGTATGTTTTGCAGTGTCTGCATTTCTATATATTTTCCTGAGTGCTTTTTTTATATTTGTTATGTAACTTTTAAACTGTGTACACAAATGCAAATATTTAAAGCCTGTGCTTTCTGTTTTGCAAACTAAACCAAATTGTATGGTAGGGATTTACATGGACAATCATAGAAAATGTTGATGCTGGACGGAGAGGGGGGGGGGGCAGATATAGAGCACTAGCCAAAAGGGAGGTGTTCTGGATATTCCAATTTGAAACTAGATATCCAATGGGACTAAATTCAGCCTATGATTTAATTAATTTTTGGTAGTAGATGTTTGGCAGATTAAGCCACTTAGATTGTGTAACATAATTATTAGCAATTAAACAAACAGTCCACATAAAGTTGTGTTATTGTGGGAAGCCATATATATGAATAGGCAAATTAATTAGTTGCTATCCAACTGCATAATAGTCAATGGGCGAGTATCATCTAGGTATAATTTAAACTAAATTGAATTATAGAGTCTAGCGAGCATAGCGCAGAGTACAGTATTATTCCGGGGCTGGGCTTTGCACATGTCACTCAGACAATTTAATTGTTCCCATTACTAGGTATTTAGTGGAAATTGATATTGTCTATCATACATTGGAAATGTCTATATATGTTTTGTTTAAATAATCAATGAACAATTCACAACGTTTGAACCTGTACATAGTATGAAATAAGTAACATGTATTAGTACTATCAGTATGGTTATAATGAAAATGTAAGTAGACAACGAAATTTGTAGTTAACATTTATACCTGTAATGAATGTGTTAACTTAACAATGGGCCCTTAGCCAATCACATGATTTTATCCCCTTTAAAAGGCCCATCAGTACAAAGGGAGCTAGAGAGCTATGAGTACGTCAAACAGCCAAAACGTGTGAGCTTTTCTAACTACTAAGGGCTTGTTGTTGTCACGTTTCTTTTACATGTTACTGTACCAGTTTTAATGGTAACTAAATAAAGCATTAAGTTTTTACTGCAGCTCCGGATCACCATTTTTGTATTCATTCATTGAGACGCTCCAGGAGCTAATGCAGTTTGTTCCCAGGAGGCATCGTTTCCAGTTTGGCAGCACAAGGGATTGGAGGCAGTCTGTGAAGCGGTTTCAGTGATTCCAGAATCACTTACCCCCCAAGAGTCGGCACCAACGATGACGTTGTATGTCTGAGCCAGAACGTGTGAGAGCTCACGGCGTCCGGATCGAGCGGCTTGTGGAAGCAGTGTGGCTCCAAGCTAGGACAACCGGATTCCGCATTCCCCAGGAGAGAGGTCTCCCGAACGGCTACTCCACACTAGGCAGACACAGACAAGAGCCGTGAAGAGGGGGGTAAGTGCAGTGTAAGTGCTATTGCCAGGACATATGAGTCTATTATTATATCCCTGTGCACAATAACAGTCAGTTACAAGTGCCAATAACAAGCGCTTCTGCTAGAAGGTTTTTTCCCGGCTTGGGGAGTTTGTATATTGCTTTTTTATATTTGTTATGTAACTTTTAAACTGTGAACACAAATGCAAATATGTAAAGCCTGTGCTTTCTGTTTTGCAAACTGAACCAAATTGTATGGTAGGGATGGGCGAATGTGCTGAAAGTGTAATTCGTTTGATAGAACAAATAGTCCTGTGGACATTTGTTTTGGACAATCAAATGTTGATAAGAATAAAAATCCATTAAAATTTGGTAATCGAATGTTACTTTAATTTTCAAATGTTCATAATGAAATCGAATATCCACATTCAAAATTTTTTATGTAACATTCGATTTAACAAATACTATTTAGAAGTTCAATAGTTCTATGGGGTTGGGAATTTAGTAAATTGATAGATAATAGATACAAATATATCATTTTGAATGTTTCTATTTCGATTATTGCATAATTTGAATATTACATTTAAAGAGAGCATTAGAAATACTATTACAAATGTATAGATTTGAATTTTCGAATTCAAATCGTTCATAATTCAAATCGAATTAGTAGAAATTTTTGAATCGAATATTACATTTAAAGAAAGCTTTAGAAATACTATTACATTAAATGAATGCTTGAATGTGGAAACATTTTAAAAATCGAAACAAACGAATGTGTGAAAATTTGTTTCATTTTTCGAATGTTGCAAAACATTCGCCCATCGCTATTGTATGGTATAGCTGACAAAAAGTCAGTAACAACACTAATCTATGAAAGCACATTGCTTCTGTCACAGGATGCAACGATACTTGTGCTACAGAACGGCGGGACCCAGCATAAAGATATAAAATTTTACCAACTGGCTTCTGTAATGGGTTTAAATAAGAGAGCGGCTTTAAAGGGAGATGCAGCAACAGGAGAAAAAACAATAGCATGGTGATTAGTAACCATGTTATTGTAGTTATAGCCAGTAGTTCAATGTCCATTTAGGATACTGGCTTGAATGGTATTGAAAAAGACAATGGCAATCTGGTGTGTAAACTACACATACTATATAAAAACACTGGATATTTATTAGAAGTCAGTGTTACATATAGCAACTTGACTACAGCTTGTTGCCATCATGTGATCATTATATCATCAGATGTGTCAAGTAAGGACATGCAAGAGGATTGCACACTTGAGACCAAAGCTGTAAGGAGATCTGTTTGATAAGCAATGTAACTTACATGCATCCTAGAAATTGGAGATGCCAAGTTGGGTATGCAAGATTGAAACTAGCTACTGGAACTGATGAAAAAGTGAATATAAACTGTGAATACCTCTGTTTCATTAAAACTGGTTGTCTCTGTCTTTATTGCATTATATATTATTTATTTAAACTTAACTTATTGGCACAGAGTACAATTTTATATCTGAACATACACTGTGTTGGTTATGATGCGTAAGAGACTAGCAACAGCCATACCCTTTTTTGCTTGTGACTACTTCTCAGTCTCAGATATTGCTACTTTAATAATTGCAATATTGCTTAGAAATAAACCTGTTGTTTACAAAATTGACTGTGAACAATAGAAGTAAATAGTCAATTGATACTTATATGTAACAGCCCCCCATATGTATCCAGTCAGTAGCACGAGCATGTGATGGAAGAGTGGGTGCCTAGGCTCACTGATGGGGGGTTGCACCCACATGGTTTCTCTTATTCTGTGTTTTGGGGCTTGCCTCTCATGCATGTAGGTCAATAACAGTGGTGTATTGCTATTTGTACAAATTATGTCACAAGCCAGTGTACAAAGAAAGATTTTCAAAGTTTCTGCTTAAAAGACTGATTTACATATCTAAGCAGGCTGATTCAAAGCAGAGAGTTAATTACTCATGACAGTAAATCTTCTAGGGACAAAAGTGGTATCTGGTCCATCTATTACTCATTGGTTGCTAAGATCATCGCTAGGGGGCATGTTGTAAGCTGAGAAGAGAGATGGGCAGTTTTCAAAACCACTTTGCGTGGGAAAAAAGGGAGTTATTCCAAGTTGCCTGAACTATACAGGGGTCGATTAGCCAAGAGCTCTCTAAGGGACTATAACAAGACTGTGCAAGAGGAATATTTGTATTCACATGGATTCTACTGACTGTGATTGATAGAACAGGGTAGTTTTTATCCTAGCCCCAAAGTGAGTGTGTTCTTTCTGTATTTTGTGTACTTCTGTGTGTTTGCCTATTTTTAGTGACTAAACTACAAATTATTTCACCATTTGTTTTGCTCATTGCAATGATCCCAGTTAAACAACAGTATAGAGTGCTGGTCTCCCGTGACAGGCTCTAAAAAGAAATTAATGGTGGCAGCGGTGGGATTATTGAGCTTTTATGTTTAAAATCCTACAGGGTCTAACATAAAAGAGAACTTGCAGATTGCAAGCCCTCAAAACAAATAGTGACTTACACACGTTACACAGATCAGGAAAGGCACAGGTTTTCTCTTTCACTTAGCTTAGTGCCAGCAGGCAAACATGGACCAGCGATCAGGACGATTCCAATCATGGGACCGTGCCAGGATTGTGGACCGGTGTAGCAGCTATGGGCTACCAACCGACAGCCGGTCCAAGACAGAGCTGAAACTGGACTTTGAAGCTCATGAAGCAGGATTTGCTTGTCTGAAAGGGAAGGGCCCCTGAGTTGCAGTGGCAGCAGCCGGCAGACAACCCAGGGTGCAGGAGATTAATCCAGCCCAGTTGGTGGAAGGACATGTGGAGGGTGAGGGTGACCGTCTGGATACAGGTGGACTTGTTTTGGGGAGTGCAAAGGGGTAGTACCTGTGGCTACTGGACTTATCATCCCTGGACTCACCAAACTCCTGGCCTCATGGGGAGAGGAGGCAACAACCAATGAGCGAATTCAGATGTTGGCAGCCATTCATGAAACAGCACCTCACTCCCACCTTGTCAACAGGGAGCAGTCGGCCCCCGATTGGACCACCACAGTTTTGGGAAATTTGTTGATGGGACGGATCAGACTGATGGGTTCTTAAGAGATTTTGAGACCCAGTATCGAAGATACCGTGTGACCCCCTGGGATTGGGTTTTGAAACTAAGCCCATTGTTATCCAGGAAGGCTAAAAGGACTTTGCAGTCCATCCCTGGTGAGGATGGGGATGATTATGGCCATGTGAAGGCTATGATCCTGGCACAGTATGCACTCACCCCAGAAGCTTACAGGGGCAAGTTCAGGACTGAGGAAAAGTTACCCCAAGAGTCCTATGTGGAATATGGGGCTCACATGGCCTTGTATGGGACTCAGTGGGTGGAGGGATGTGGGGTCGATAAATACCACTCCCTGCTGGACTTAATGTTCCAAGAACAACTTTTGCAGCAGTGCCCCTCGGATGTGAGGGCATGGGTTTTTGACCGCAAACCTAAAACCCATGTGGAAGCTGTTAAGCTGGCGGATGAGTTTGTGGTCAGTCAGGCAGTAATTCACAAAAAACTGACTCCTAAACATGCGGCTGTGCCAGCTAAAGGAATTACAAATACCGCTCCGTGGGCACCCAAGCCAGCTGAAGCAGGTGCCCCCAAAGCTGCAGAATTTAAGCACGAGCAGCGGTGTTATGATTGCAACAAAGTGGGTCACATCAGACCAGATTGTCCAGGTCGGGACAACTACAGGTTATCCCGTCAGGGGCAATGCACTCCAGCTGTGAGGCTGGTCGCCCATGTGTGACTGCTCACACAGAGGAACCAAGTGCAACCGTGGCACCAACCCTGAGGGAGGCGGCGGCAGAGTGATCTGTACTTGGCCCCCGGGGCCCCACAGCAGAGATGGAAGGGAATCAGGTTGCACCAGTCAAGATGCAGCCTGACGATGTCTGGCAGAAGCATCTGCAAACAGTGACTATTGGGGACCAACAGGCAACTGGTTTGTTGCACTCCAGGGGGGCCTGGGATGCAAGTGACCATGCCGGATGGAGGACCGAAGTCCCTCCAAATTGCCAGGGTCTTTTTGGATTGGGGAGCTGGAAGAGGCATGAGGGAGGTGGGTGTATTACCTGGATTGGATGTGGAAGTTCTACTTGGCAATGATCTGAGGCATGTGACATGTGTATTTACCATGGAGCTGACTCCAGTTGCAGTGATCACTAGGAGCCAGTCAGCAAGGATTACCAATACAGAACCTGTAATCCCCCTGGATTTTGGACCAACAGTTCCAGAGGTCTCTGCGGAGAGCAGGCAGGTAAGCCAGATTGAGTCATTAGAGCCCCCTGACTTACCTTTGCCATTTCCTGTCCCTGTGTCCCCTGACTTAGAGACTAAGGGTGGGACACAGTTTAGGAATGCAGTACGGTCTGATCCCAGTTTGGAGGGCATGAGACTTTGGGCGTCCGTGTCTGCCTCTACCGGGGGGGGGGGGGGGGGGTCAGCCTGGGTTCTTATGGCACTGTGGGCCCCTTTATTTAGGGAGCAGACAGATGTGGGTCTAGATAGAGTCTGGACTGGTAGGCGACACTTAGTGGTCCCATGAAGTATAGGCAACAGTTGTTACAAGTAGCCCACTCCATACCACTAGCAGGGCATCAGGGGGTTACAAGAGCCTGGCTGTTGCAGTGGTACTACTAGCCGGGGACATCCAGTGCTGTGGCAGAGTTTTGCCAGTCCTGTGATGCCTGCCAGCGAGTGGGTAAGGCAGGCGATCGTGTAAGGGTACCCCTGGTCCCATTACCGATAATTGGCGAACCATTTCATCGGGTAGCTATGGATTTAGTGGGACCCTTTATGATTCCCAGTTGTTCGGGCAAATGCTATATGCCACCCGGTACCCTGAGGCTGTAGCACTTGCCTCCATAGATGCTAAGGCAGTGGCTAAGGCACTGTTAGGGATTTTTACTAGAGTAGGTTTCCCTAGTGAGGTCCTAACTGACTAAGGGCCGCAATTCATGAGTGAATTGCTACAGTGTCTCTGGGAGGTGTGTGGGGTGAAGCACCAGTGCACAATCCCTTATCACCCCCAAACTAACAGGTTGTGTGAGCAGTTCAATGGTACCCTGAAGCAGATGCTGTAAGCTTTTATGGAGGCTGAAGGGAAGGACTGGGAGATTCACCTGCAGCATTTGCTGTTCGCGTACCGAGAGGGTGCAGGACCTCTCGACTTATTCTGTGAGGGATGGGGAGACTACCACTGATGTGTCTGTGCTCCAGTGTGTGGTAGATTTCAGAGACCGTTGGAATCACTTACGGAGCTGACACAGGCTAATCTCAGGGAGAAAGAGACATACCGGTCCAAGCAGCTTCCGATCGTTTTCTCCCCAATAGCGGAAGTGTACCCGCTGCTTCCAGAGGTAATCCAAGCACTTTCTACTACCATGGAGTGTCGTAGCAGTGGTGAAATCAAGCCACTGGGTGTAGAGGTACGGAGGACAAAAGAGCAGGCACTACTGAGGGGTGATTACCATAAAAAATTGAAATTTATTGTGTAGACAAACCATAAAAACAGCAGATGCTGAGTGCTATTACATGAAGCCAAATAATAGCAGACAGACTACAGGAATGAAGTCTGATGCGTTTCACGCCCCCTAGTGACGCTTATTCATAGACATGTCCATTACACTTAGTAAGCCCTCTTTATAGGCACAACCTGCATATGATAGGTTTAAAATTAGCCAATAGATGTAAAGTAACAATCTTGAAAAAAATAATAAATAAGCAGGTTAGCACTACAATGTGGGCAAACAAGTGAAAAAGAAACAGATCCAAATAGTAGCAAGTGATCTCTTATAAGAATAAAACATGATACATAAAACAAATGTAACATATAATATAATACCAATTATAAATATACACAGCAAATAATTCCAAAAAATTATATACTGTTAGCTTTAGATTACAATATACATTTATACATTTCATTATGTAGGGGGGCAAAAGCATACCCTAAAATTCTATACTGTTAGCTTGAGATTACAATATACATTTCATTATGTAGGGGGGCAAAAGCATACCCTAAACAGGATGAACACACTTAAATAAGTCATAAAAAGATATTTAATAAGCAAGAGTCTTAATCAAAAGTAATTCAGCGCTACCAATACCCCTATGCAAAGGCTAGTTAATACCCAATCTGGGCTAAAACATATGGAGACATAGACATAAAAATATTTGAGTCTTATTCAAAACAAGTTCATATGGCAGGTCTTGGTTGTTGGCAAATGTAGCAAAGAATATAGATATGCAAAAAAAAAATTCAGAATAGATGTCTCCTTACCGGAGTTTACCTCAATCGTATGAGGTAATGTATAAGCATCAAGCAAATCTCTGTTCCCTCCTCCGTGGTGTATTCTCATCAAGGATGGGTTTGTGGTGTTAAAGATATCTGTCGTTCCGTGCAATCTTGTGTATGGTACTGGTCTGTTCTGAAACTTCCAGGACTTATGGTGTTACTGCCTTGGTGTCTTTCCCAGAGTATGGCACTTCTGTCATGTCCTCAGGACCCCAAACACTCAGAGGAGTAAGGCAAAGAAAAAGAAAGAATACATAGCGTAATATTGTTTACACATAAATTTATTAGAAAATGCAACGATAAGAAATGCACTCACATGTAATGACCTCAATCCGTTATGAGGTAAGAAAATAGCATATACAAATATTTATACACCCTGGGTGGGTGTGTGATGGTAAATAGATTTGCAGGTAAAAAAGGAAATAGCTGGTTTTCCCCAATAAAGAAGAACCTTTTCCAAAGGCAGTGACGTGCGGTGACGTCAACGGCTGGTGAGGCACTGGCTGTGATACGCCAGATATAGCGCTGCGGAATCTGTTGGCGCTCTGTCCTTAACTGACTGCTGTCTTCACCACCGTCCAGGGCAGGTCCACTCTTTTTTTTTTTTACTTCCCGCCAGTCCTACTCCTAGACAGGACACCACCACAAACCCATCCTTCATGAGAATACACCATGGAGGAGGGAACAGAGATTTGCTTGATGCTTATACATTACCTCATACGATTGAGGTAAACTCCGGTAAGGAGACATCTATTCTGAATTTTTTTTTGCATATCTATATTCTTTGCTACATGTGCCAACAACCAGGACCTGCCATAAGAACTTGTTTTGAATAAGACTGAAATATTTTTATGTCTATGTCTACATATGTTTTAGCCCAGATTGGGTATTAACTAGCCTTTGCATAGGGGTATTGGTAGTGCTGAATTACTTTTGATTAAGACTCTTGCTTATATTTCCATCAGTGTTAAGGGTACACTGAATCATTAGTTCAAGCTGCACATTACTCAAGCCCTAAATATAGGATTTTTACATTAATCACTCCTATTACATACTGGGCCACATATACATATACTCACGTCATTCTCTATAGCAATTCACAAGTATTGCAATATATTTTAAGATCTATTTTTATCCAGTTGAGCGCTGGTAACATTCCTTGATTTATACTATAAAAAGATATTTATTTATTTAATAAGCACAAGGTTCCCATAGAAAAACCATAAAGGATAGACCTTGCAATAAGATAAAATAGAGGCACTATTTTGACCGACTAAGAGGGGAGAAAAACAGGACTCCTAATAGAATATGTGACATAGATATTATATATAGACCAAGACAAATCAATATTTTACCCAGTGAGCATAGAGATTAATTATCAATAAAATAATTGATGTCACATTCTCTGTTCATACCTATGGGAAATCTTGTTTTTAATTTTAGTATCCAATATAATTCCTTTTTCTCTAAGATTTTATATCTGTTACCACCTCTAATCGGTGTAATTTCTTGATCAATGATTTTTATTGTTATATCTGCTTTGTTAGTAAAGTAGTACCCATTAAAATGGTTAGCCACAGCAGAATCCTTATTATAATTTTTAACATCTCTAGTATGTTCCCCATATCTTTTTCTGATTTCTCTAGAGGTTTATTTTGTCCTCTGTATTCTCAGGGAGACTCAGACCAAGCAAAAAGCTTGGTATGACCAGCATGCCCGTAGCCAGACATACATCCCAGGTCAGCAAGTGCTTGTTCTAAAACCCACTCCTCAGAGCAAACTAATGGCGGCCTGGTCTGGACTGTACCCAGTGCAATGAATGAGTACAACTATGTTGTACAGTTAGATAGTGAGACAGGAAGGACAGGGACCTATCACATAAATATGCTTAAGCATCAATGATGGCTATCTGTAGCCCACCGATGGGGGACCTGTTGAGCAATGCTCTACCTGAGCTCCTAGGGGAAATTAGGCAGGGGGGCACAGTGATCCAGGTAGAGGTAGGGACCCAGCTTAGTGCGCAGCAGCATGTGCAAGCACAGGCTATGTTAGAACAGTATAGTGCCCTGGCCAAACCCCTGACAGATCTGACCCAGAAGTGACGCCCCAGTCTGGTAGCCTGGTCTCCTGCCTGTGAAAACTCCTTTGAGGTGCTGAAGACCGCGCTGGCTAGCGCTCCAATTCTAGCCGCACCGGACTACAGCAAGAAACTCTTGGTGCAGACCGATGCCTCGGACCATGGCATAGGGGCTGTGCTCAGCTAGGTGGGGGTGGAGGGGAGTGAACACTCCGTGATGTATTTGAGCAGGAAATTGCTACCCAGAGAAGGGGCTTATGCCACTATTTAGAAGGAATGTCTGTCCATAGTGTGGGCGCTATGCAAACTGCAGCCCTATTTGTACGGCTGGACCTTCTCTATGATCACGGATCACAAACCCCTGAGCTGACTGCAAAGAGTGTCTGGGGAGAATGGTAAGTTGATGCGCTGGAGTTTGGCATTACACAAATTAAATTTTTCGATTCAGCACAAAAAAGGCAGTGAGTATGGAAATGCGGATGGACTCTCCAGACAGGACAGCCCCAATGAGACACATGCACATGCAGGGTCAGACGAGTTAAACCGTCGGATGAGGCGGTCATAACATTGCCCTTATCTTAGGGGGGATGTGTGACGGAAGAGTGGGTGCCCAGGCTCACTAATGGGGGGTTGGGCCCACATGGTTTCTCTTATTCTGTGTTTTGGGGCTTGCCTCGCATGCATGTATGTCAATAACGGTGGTGTATTGCTATTTGTACAAATTATGTCACAAGCCAGTGTGCAAAGAAAGATTTTCACAGTATCTGCTTAAAAGACTGATTTACATATCTGAGCAGGCTGAGTTACTTACTTATGGCAGTAAATCTTCTAGGGACAAAACTGGTATTTTTACATCCTCAGCCAGACTGACTACAATCTCAGCAGGTGATTAGGGGGTGGGACTGACAGCTGTTAACAGTGATGCCCCTCTGTGGGCTGGACTACGATTGGTTGCTAAGATCATCGCTAGGGGACGTGTTGTGAGCTGACAAGGGAGATGGGCAGTTTTCAAAATCACTTTGCGTGGGAAAAAAGAGAGAGTTATTTCAAGTTGCCTGAACTATACAGGGGTCGATTACCCAAGAGCTCTCTAAGG